>NW_028322092.1:2727500-2790000 GCF_057628025.1 Oncorhynchus mykiss
ACCTCCTAGCAGTCTGATGTGACCTCCTAGCAGTCTGATGTGACCTCCTAGCAGTCTGATGTGACCTCCTAGCAGTCTGATGTGTCCTCCTAGCAGTCTGATGTGACCTCCTAGCAGTCTGATGTGACCTCCTAGCAGTCTGATGTGACCTAGCAGTCTGAGGTGACCTCCTAGCAGTCTGATGTGACCTCCTAGCAGTCTGAGGTGACCTCCTAGCAGTCTGATGTGACCTCCTAGCAGTCTGATGTGACCAGTCTGATGTGACCTCCTAGCAGTCTGATGTGACCTCCTAACAGTCTGATGTGACCTCCTAGCAGTCTGAGGTGACCTCCTAGCAGTCTGAGGTGACCTCCTAGCAGTCTGAGGTGACCTCCTAGCAGTCTGATGTGACCAGTCTGAGGTGACCTCCTAGCAGTCTGAGGTGACCTCCTAGCAGTCTGATGTGACCAGTCTGAGGTGACCTCCTAGCAGTCTGAGGTGACCTCCTTGCAGTCTGATGTGACCAGTCTGAGGTGACCTCCTAGCAGTCTGAGGTGACCTCCTAGCAGTCTGAGGTGACCTCCCTATAGAGGTTAGTACCTGATCATGTTGCTGTGTGGTTTAACACTGGATTCATGGCACCAAATGTACAGTGTATCAAACTACCTTATTCACGCTGTCTTTATGTCTAGTTATACAGGGAAGCTGATGTGTGTATATAAAGTACAGAACATGTCTGTACACTAGTGGTAACAGCTTGATAACGTCATCTAATATCCCTGGATGTTGGTTTAACTACTGTCTGTACACTAGTGGTGGTGAACAGCTTGATAACGTCATCTAATATCCCTGGATGTTGGTTTAACTACTGTTGTGTCCATCGACAGGAAGAGGATCACCTCACCTGGGGTGAGAGTTTAATGTCTTCTACTCCTGGGATAGCTGGGGGATAGCTGGGGGATAGCTGGGGGATAGCTGGGGGATAGCTGGTGGATAGCTGGAGGATAGCTGGGGGATAGCTGGGGGATAGCTGGTGGATAGCTGGGGGATAGCTGGTGGATAGCTGGGGGATAGCTGGGGGATAGCTGGGGGATAGCTGGGGGATAGCTGGGGGATAGCTGGGGGATAGCTGGTGGATAGCTGGTGGATAGCTGGAGAATAGCTGGGGGATAGCTGGGGGATAGCTGGAGAATAGCTGGGGGATAGCTGGTGGATAGCTGGTGGATAGCTGGGGGATAGCTGGAGAATAGCTGGGGGATAGCTGGGACAGCGTTTCACTTCCTGTCATCTTAATGTCTGTCAACATTCTAGTTCGGTTCAGTGAGTTGTTGTGGGGCTGTTCTACGGTCAGATCTTCTGTCATGGGGCTGATCTGAGGTCAGGTCTTCTGTTGTGGGGCTGATCTGAGGTCAGTGCTTCTGTCATGGGGCTGACCTGAGGTCAGGTCTTCTGTCATGGGGCTGATCTGAGGTCAGGTCTTCTGTCGTGGGGCTGATCTGAGGTCAGGTCTTCTGTCATGGGGCTGATCTGAGGTCAGGTCTTCTGTCTGTTACCTTCTAGTGCTTCTAGTCAGACAGGTGTCAGAGAGGATGTAGCTCTAGCTGGCCTCTAGCTGGTAGGAGGTCTGCTTGGCCTCTAACTGGTTGGAGGTCTGCTTGGACTCTAGCTGGTTGGAGGTCTGCTTGTCTCTAGCTGGTTGGAGGTCTGTTTGGCCTCTAGCTGGTTGGAGGTCTGCTTGGCCTCTAACTGGTTGGAGGTCTGCTTGGCCTCTAGCTGGTTGGAGGTCTGCTTGGCCTCTAGCTGGTTGGAGGTCTGCTTGGCCTCTAGCTGGTTGGAGGTCTGCTTGGTCTCTAGCTGGTTGGAGGTCTGTTTGGCCTCTAGCTGGTTGGACAGCTCTGGGCTGTTTGCTTTCAGACACAGATATGTTGTAAGTGTTGTGTAAACGTGGGAGCTGAGAGCTACATGGGGGGGTAAGGACCTATAGGACGACCAGGGGTTCACAAACCCGTTTACCGCTACCTGGCTAATAACCCTCTCTGAGAGAGACCCTGGGTCTCCCCGTTCAGGTGGACTTCGGGTGTCTCTCACGCCCTGTCGTTGCAGAGAGCAATAACAAACCAAGACTTCCTGTGTAGCCAGATCCTTCTCCACGTGTCTGGCTGACATCTGTTCAGTAAAGTCTCATTGTCCCGACTTATCTCAAACATACACATTGTCATAGTGAGTGTTCCTCTTCTTGTGTCTGTTTGTTATGAAACTCAATCTGTTCTGGAGCAGGCAACACTGACCCCCTCGAATGGCCAACCAACCGTTAAACTGACGAGCCAGTCAAAACAACCCCACCCTCACCTCCTCTCTACCCCCTGTGCCAAACGGTACACCCTTACACCTCACTCTTCACCCCCCCACTCCCAGAAACCACTCCTTCTCAAAGCACAGCCCCGGCACATTCCTCAGTTCACCTCTGAAACACAATCTATTTGAGATCAGTAGCAGATCAGTGAATTTGCTCTCTCGTATCGGGTTTGTACCACACAAAAAAAAAATTGGCGTGAAACTCCGAGATAAAATCAGTAGAGCTGGAATTATATTATAGGAGAAACAAATGCTGTCTTTGAGGAGAGGTTAATAGACCCTCTGGGTGACCTGGGGATCAGGTTACCACTCAGAGGAGACTGGGTGAGAGGAGGAGGGTTTAGAGGGGAGGAGACGGTGGTGCCCTCTCCCTCTCAGTTTGCAGGGGACATGGGGTCACCGCCCGGCCCCCCAGGAGAGCAGTAGAGAGGAGGGGAACACCAGACCAATCAAGACAGAACAGGTTGTCCTATAAGGGCACTGGATTCTATCTGCTACAGAGAGAACCTCCCTACACCTGTATAACCATGATCCCACTATAATAACCCTGTATAATGACCACTATAATAACCTGTATAATACACCACTATAATAACCACTATAATAACCACTATAATACACCACTATAATAACCACTATAATACACCACTATAATAACCACTATAATACACCACTATAATACACCACTATAATACACCACTATAATACACCACTATAATAACCACTATAATACACCACTATAATACACCTGTATAATACACCACTATAATACACCACTATAATAACCACTATAATACACCACTATAATACACCACTATAATACACCACTATAATACACCACTGTAATACCTGTATAATACACCACTATAATACACCACTATAATACACCACTATAATACCAGTATAATACACCACTATAATACACCACTATAATACACCACTATAATAACCACTATAATAACCACTATAATACACCACTATAATACACCTGTATAATACACCACTATAATACACCACTATAATACACCACTATAATACACCACTATAATACACCTGTATAATACACCACTATAATACACCACTATAATACACCACTATAATACACCACTATAATACACCACTATAATACACCACTATAATACACCACTGTAATACCTGTATAATACACCACTATAATACACCACTATAATACACCACTATAATACCAGTATAATACACCACTATAATACACCACTGTAATACCTGTATAATACACCACTATAATACACCACTGTAATACCTGTATAATACACCACTATAATACACCACTATAATTCATCACTATATTACACCTGTATAATACACCACTATAACAGCTGTATAATACACCACTATAATACACCACTATAATACACCTGTATAATACACCACTATAATACACCCCTATAATACACCACTATAATACACCACTATAATAACCACTATAATACACCACTATAATACACCACTATAATACACCACTATAATAACCACTATAATACACCACTATAATACACCACTATAATACACCACTATAATACACCTGTATAATACACCACTATAATACACCACTATAATACACCCCTATAATACACCACTATAATACACCTTTATAATACACCTGTATAATACACCACTATAATACACCACTATAATAACCACTATAATACACCACTATAATACACCACTATAATACACCACTATAATACACCACTGTAATACCTGTATAATACACCACTATAATACACCACTATAATACACCACTATAATACCAGTATAATACACCACTATAATACACCACTATAATACACCACTATAATAACCACTATAATAACCACTATAATACACCACTATAATACACCTGTATAATACACCACTATAATACACCACTATAATACACCACTATAATACACCACTATAATACACCTGTATAATACACCACTATAATACACCACTATAATACACCACTATAATACACCACTATAATACACCACTATAATACACCACTATAATACACCACTGTAATACCTGTATAATACACCACTATAATACACCACTATAATACACCACTATAATACCAGTATAATACACCACTATAATACACCACTGTAATACCTGTATAATACACCACTATAATACACCACTGTAATACCTGTATAATACACCACTATAATACACCACTATAATTCATCACTATATTACACCTGTATAATACACCACTATAACAGCTGTATAATACACCACTATAATACACCACTATAATACACCTGTATAATACACCACTATAATACACCCCTATAATACACCACTATAATACACCACTATAATAACCACTATAATACACCACTATAATACACCACTATAATACACCACTATAATAACCACTATAATACACCACTATAATACACCACTATAATACACCACTATAATAAACCACTATAATACACCTGTATAATACACCACTATAATACACCACTATAATACACCCCTATAATACACCACTATAATACACCTTTATAATACACCACTATAATATACCACTATAATATACCACTATAATACACCACTATAATACACCACTATAATATACCACTATAATAATCAAATCAAATCAAATCAAATTTATTTATATAGCCCTTCGT
This sequence comes from Oncorhynchus mykiss, assembly GCF_057628025.1. Classification (NCBI taxonomy): domain Eukaryota; kingdom Metazoa; phylum Chordata; class Actinopteri; order Salmoniformes; family Salmonidae; genus Oncorhynchus; species Oncorhynchus mykiss. The sequence continues at coordinate 2,732,495 of NW_028322092.1, forward strand.
ACATCAGCTGATATCTCAAAGTGCTGTACATAAACCCAGCCTAAAACCCCAAACAGCAAGCAATGCAGGTGTAGAAGCACGGTGGCTAGGAAAAACTCCCTAGAAAGGCCAAAACCTAGGAAGAAACCTAGAGAGGAACCAGGCTATGTGGGGTGGCCAGTCCTCTTCTGGCTGTGCCGGGTGGAGATTATAACAAAACATGGTCAAGATTTTCAAATGTTCATAAATGACCAGCATGGTCGAATAATAATAAGGCAGAATAGTTGAAACTGGAGCAGCAGCACAGTCAGGTGGACTGGGGACAGCAAGGAGTCATCATGTCAGGTATTCCTGGGGCATGGTCCTATGGCTCAGGTCCTCCGAGAGAGAGAAAGAAAGAGAGAATTAGAGAGAGCATATGTGGGATGGCCAGTCCTCTTCTGGCTGTGCCGGGTGGAGATTATAACAGAACATGGCCAAGATGTTCAAATGTTCATAAATGACCAGCATGGTCGAATAATAATAAGGCAGAACAGTTGAAACTGGAGCAGCAGCACAGCCAGGTGGACTGGGGACAGCAAGGAGTCATCATGTCAGGTAGTCCTGGGGCATGGTCCTAGGGCTCAGGTCCTCCGAGAGAGAGAAAGAGAGAGGGAGAGAATTAGAGAACGCACACTTAGATTCACACAGGACACCGAATAGGACAGGAGAAGTACTCCAGATATAACAAACTGACCCTAGCCCCCCGACACATAAACTACTGCAGCATAAATACTGGAGGCTGAGACAGGAGGGGTCAGGAGACACTGTGGCCCCATCCGAGGACACCCCCGGACAGGGCCAAACAGGAAGGATATAACCCCACCCACTTTGCCAAAGCACAGCCCCCACACCACTAGAGGGATATCTTCAACCACCAACTTACCATCCTGAGACAAGGCTGGGTATAGCCCACAAAGACCTCCGCCACGGCACAACCCAAGGGGGGGGGGGGGGGGGGGTGCCAACCCAGACAGGATACACCACTATAATACACCACTATAATTCACCCCTGTAATACACCTGTATTATACACTACTATAATACACCTGTATAATCACCACTATAATACACCACTATAATACACCACTATAATGCACCACTATAATACACCACTATAATACACCACTATAATACACCACTATAATACACCTGTATAATACACCACTATAATACACCACTATAATACACCTGTATAATACACCACTATAATACACCACTGTAATACACCACTATAATACACCACTATAATACACCACTATAATACCTGTATAATACACCACTATATTACACCACTATAATACACCACTATAATACACCACTATAATACACCACTGTAATACACCACTATAATACACCACTGTAATACACCACTATAATACACCACTATAATACCAGTATAATACACCACTATAATACACCACTATAATACACCACTATAATACACCACTGTAATACACCACTATAATACACCACTATAATACACCACTATAATAAACCACTATAATACCTGTATAATACACCACTATATTACACCACTATATTACACCACTATAATACACCTGTATAATACACCACTATAATACACCACCATAATACACCACTATAATACCTGTATAATACACCACTATAATACACCACTATAATACACCACTATAATACACCACTATAATACACCACTGTAATACACCACTATAATACACCACTGTAATACACCACTATAATACACCACTGTAATACACCACTATAATACACCACTGTAATACACCACTATAATACACCACTGTAATACACCACTATAATACACCACTGTAATACACCCCTATAATACACCACTGTAATACACCACTATAATACACCACTGTAATACACCACTATAATTCACCACTATAATACACCACTATAATACACCACTATAATACACCACTATAATACACCACTATAACAGCTGTATAATACACCACTATAATACACCACTATAATACACCTGTATAATACACCACTATAATACACCCCTATAATACACCACTATAATACACCTTTATAATACACCACTATAATACACCACTATAATAAACCACTATAATACCTGTATAATACACCACTATAATACACCACTATAATACCAGTATAATAAACCACTATAATACACCACTATAATACCTGTATAATACCTGTATAATACACCACTATAATACACTACTATAATACACCAGTTGTTTCTCCATCCAGGGAAGAGGAGAAAATGCATGTGATGCTATAGCCTCTCTCAGCAATTCAACATGATCTCAGGCTACTTCTCCCCCTCCCTCTCTCCCCCTCCCTCTCCCCCCTCCCTCTCTCCCCCCTCCCTCTCCCTCTCTCCCCCCCTCTCTGAAACACTGAGCAGAGCTTCTCTCTGCTGTTTTTGTGACTAAATATTTGTAATCAAACCAAGGCTGCGTTGCCTGCAGGGCCAACTGCTTATGACGAGGAGAATGTTTTCAAGTCCAATAAGTAAGAAAGGCCCGTCTGAAGGGCCAACTGTCTGTTGCAAGGCTGCGGAGCTCGGCATAGTTCAGCTGTGATGTGATGTGTTCTGTTCTCTTCCCCTCGTTCTGCTCGGCATAGTTCAGCTGTGTTGTGATGTGTTCTGTTCTCGTTCTGCTCGGCATAGTTCGGCTGTGTTGTGATGTGTTCTGTTCTCGTCCCCTCGTTCTGCTCGGCATAGTTCAGCTGTGTTGTGATGTGTTCTGTTCTCGTCCCCTCGTTCTGCTCGGCATAGTTCGGCTGTGTTGTGATGTGTTCTGTTCTCGTCCCCTCGTTCTGCTCGGCATAGTTCAGCTGTGTTGTGATGTGTTCTGTTCTCGTCCCCTCGTTCTGCTCGGCATAGTTCAGCTGTGTTGTGATGTGTTCTGTTCTCGTCCCCTCGTTCTGCTCGGTATAGTTCAGCTGTGTTGTGATGTGTTGTGTTCTCGTCCCCTCGTTCTGCTCGGCATAGTTCAGCTGTGTTGTGATGTGTTCTCGTCCCCTCATTCAGCTCGGCATAGTTTGGCTGTGTTGTGATGTGTTCTGTTCTCGTCCCCTCGTTCAGCTCGGCATAGTTCAGCTGTGTTGTGATGTGTTCTGTTCTCGTCCCCTCGTTCTGCTCGGCATAGTTCAGCTGTGATGTGATGTGTTCTGTTCTCTTCCCCTCGTTCTGCTCGGCATAGTTCAGCTCAAATCAAATCAAATGTATTTTATATAGCCCTTCGTACATCAGCTGATATCTCAAAGTGCTGTACAGAAACCCAGCCTAAAACCCCAAACAGCAAGCAATGCAGGTGAAGAAGCACGGTGGCTAGGAAAAACTCCCTAGAAAGGCCAAAACCTAGGAAGAAACCTAGAGAGGAACCAGGCTATGTGGGGTGGCCAGTCCTCTTCTGGCTGTGCCGGGTGGAGATTATAACAAAACATGGTCAAGATGTTCAAATGTTCATAAATGACCAGCATGGTCGAATAATAATAAGGCAGAATAGTTGAAACTGGAGCAGCAGCACAGTCAGGTGGACTGGGGACAGCAAGGAGTCATCATGTCAGGTATTCCTGGGGCATGGTCCTAGGGCTCAGGTCCTCCGAGAGAGAGAAAGAAAGAGAGAATTAGAGAGAGCATATGTGGGATGGCCAGTCCTCTTCTGGCTGTGCCGGGTGGAGATTATAACAGAACATGGCCAAGATGTTCAAATGTTCATAAATGATCAGCATGGTCGAATAATAATAAGGCAGAACAGTTGAAACTGGAGCAGCAGCACAGCCAGGTGGACTGGGGACAGCAAGGAGTCATCATGTCAGGTAGTCCTGGGGCATGGTCCTAGGGCTCAGGTCCTCCGAGAGAGAGAAAGAGAGAAGGAGAGAATTAGAGAACGCACACTTAGATTCACACAGGACACCGAATAGGACAGGAGAAGTACTCCAGATATAACAAACTGACCCTAGCCCCCCGACACATAAACTACTGCAGCATAAATACTGGAGGCTGAGACAGGAGGGGTCAGGAGACACTGTGTTGTCAGCTGTGTTGTGATGTGTTCTGTTCTCGTCCCCTCGTTCTGCTCGGCATAGTTCAGTTGTGATGTGTTGTGTTCTCGTCCCCTCGTTCTGCTCGGTATTGTTCAGTTGTGATGTGTTGTGTTCTCGTCCCCTCGTTCTGCTCGGTAATAGTTCAGCTGTGATGTGTTGTGTTCTCGTCCCCTCGTTCTGCTCGGCTGTGTTGTGATGTGTTCTGTTCTCGTCCCCATAGGGATGATATTCCCTCGTTCTGCTCGGCATAGTTCAGCTGTGTTGTGATGTGTTCTCGTCCCCTCATTCAGCTCGGCATAGTTCGGCTGTGTTGTGATGTGTTCTGTTCTCGTCCCCATAGGGATGATATTGACTCGTTCTGCTCGGCATAGTTCAGCTGTGTTGTGATGTGTTCTGTTCTCGTCCCCTCGTTCTGCTCGGCATAGTTCAGCTGTGTTGTGATGTGTTCTGTTCTCGTCCCCTCGTTCTGCTCGGCATAGTTCAGCTGTGTTGTGATGTGTTCTCGTCCCCATAGGGATGATATTGACTCGTTCTGCTCGGCATAGTTCGGCTGTGTTGTGATGTGTTCTGTTCTCGTCCCCACAGGGATGATATTGACTCGTTCTGCTCGGCATAGTTCAGCTGTGTTGTGATGTGTTCTGTTCTCGTCCCCACAGGGATGATATTGACTCGTTCTGCTCGGCATAGTTCAGCTGTGTTGTGATGTGTTCTGTTCTCGTCCCCACAGGGATGACATTGACTCGTTCTGCTCGGCATAGTTCGGCTGTGTTGTGATGTGTTCTGTTCTCGTCCCCACAGGGATGACATTGACTCGTTCTGCTCGGCATAGTTCAGCTGTGTTGTGATGTGTTCTGTTCTCGTCCCCACAGGGATGATATTGACTCGTTCTGCTCGGCATAGTTCAGCTGTGTTGTGATGTGTTCTGTTCTCGTCCCCACAGGGATGACATTGACTCGTTCTGCTCGGCATAGTTCGGCTGTGTTGTGATGTGTTCTGTTCTCGTCCCCACAGGGATGACATTGACTCGTTCTGCTCGGCATAGTTCAGCTGTGTTGTGATGTGTTCTGTTCTCGTCCCCACAGGGATGATATTGACTCGTTCTGCTCGGCATAGTTCAGCTGTGTTGTGATGTGTTCTGTTCTCGTCCCCACAGGGATGACATTGACTCGTTCTGCTCGGCATAGTTCAGCTGTGTTGTGATGTGTTCTGTTCTCGTCCCCACAGGGATGATATTGACTCGTTCTGCTCGGCATAGTTCAGCTGTGTTGTGATGTGTTCTGTTCTCGTCCCCACAGGGATGATATTGACTCGTTCTGCTCGGCATAGTTCGGCTGTGTTGTGATGTGTTCTGTTCTCGTCCCCACAGGGATGATATTGACTCGTTCTGCTCGGCATAGTTCAGCTGTGTTGTGATGTGTTCTGTTCTCGTCCCCACAGGGATGATATTGACTCGTTCTGCTCGGCATAGTTCAGCTGTGTTGTGATGTGTTCTGTTCTCGTCCCCACGGGGATGACATTGACTCTTTGCTGCTTTTTGTTATTAGACTTTTATCAAATCAAACTTTATTTGCCACATGCGGAATACAACTCTAATGAAATGCTTTACTGACCAGCCCTGAACCAACAGTGCAGTTCAAGAAGAAGAAACTATTTACCAAGTAGACTAAAATAAAAAGTAACACAATAAGAATAACGAGGCTCTATACAGGGGGGCACCGGTACCGAGTCAGGGGTACGGGCTAGTAGGGTTTTATACAGCTACAGGTTCTATCCAGCTAGCTACAGGTTCTATCCAGCTAGCTACAGGTTCTATCCAGCTAGCTACAGGTTCTATCCAGCTAGCTACAGGTTCTATCCAGCTAGCTACAGGTTCTATCCAAATAGCTACAAGTACTATCTAGCTAGCTACAGGTTCTATCCAGCTAGCTACAGGTTCTATCCAGCTAGCTACAGGTTCTATCCGGCTAGCTACAGGTTCTATCCAGCTAGCTACAGGTTCTATCCAGCTAGCTACAGGTTCTATCCAGCTAGCTACAGGTTATATCCAACTAGCTACAGGTTATATCCAACTAGCTACAGGTTCTATCCAGCTAGCTACAGGTTCTATCCAACTAGCTACAGGTTCTATCCAACTAGCTACAGGTTCTATCCAACTAGCTACAGGTTATATCCAGCTAGCTACAGGTTCTATCCAGCTAGCTACAGGTTATATCCAGCTAGCTACAGGTTATATCCAGCTAGCTACAGGTTCTATCCAGCTAGCTAGGTTCTATCCAGCTAGCTACAGGTTCTATCCAACTAGCTACAGGTTCTATCCAGCTAGCTACAGGTTCTATCCAGCTAGTTACACGTTCTATACAACTAGCTACAGGTTCTATACAGCAAGCTACAGGTTCTATCCAACTAGCTGCAGGTTCTATCCAGCTAGCTACAGGTTCTATCCAACTGGCTACAGGTTCTATCCAACTAGCTACAGGTTCTATCCAGCTAGCTACAGGTTCTATCCAGCTAGCTACAGGTTTTATCCAACTAGCTACAGGTTCTATCCAACTAGCTACAGGTTCTATCCAACTAGCTACAGGTTCTATCCAGCTAGCTACAGGTTCTATCCAGCTAGCTACAGGTTCTATACAACTAGCTACAGGTTCTATACAGCTAGCTACAGGCTCTATCCAACTAGCTATAGGTTCTATCCAACTAGCTACAGGTTCTATCCAACTAGCTACAGGTTCTATCCAACTAGCTACAGGTTCTATCCAGCTAGCTACAGGTTCTATCCAGCTAGCTACAGGTTATATCCAGCTAGCTACAGGTTCTATCCAGCTAGCTACAGGTTATATCCAGCTAGCTACAGGTTCTATCCAGCTAGCATCAGGTTTTATCCAGCTAGCTACAGGTTCTATCATTTGGTGCTTGTTTCAGAGCTCTGATTGTTCCAGACCACACAACAGAGAGAGGGAGAGAGCAGATGAATAACAAGGGAGGGTGGTGGTTCTCCAGTGTGTAGAGGCTTTATCTCCAGGCCCAGTTCCCTGCCTCGTCACATCCAGCCTCTCCCTCCCTATGCTGGGGCCTGTCAGCGGCCCTGGGTCCTCTGGAGCCTCTGTTCTCATTCAGTAATTAAATCCTCCTCTCCTCTCTGTGGGCAGAGGAACAGGAGAGGGGTGGAGGGGAGGGGGGACAGGGATGTCTGACCAAGGGCCTCAGGAATGTCAATATGGCTGTGGTAATACTGTCTCTGGGTGTTTACCTCTCCATGTCCAACTGGTCCTGTCCAACACTGATCACAGAACACAAGAGCCCTCTGACACGTCAGGAAAATACCAGGTTGTGTTATTGCTTCCATCTATCTCTACCCGTCTTGATCCTTTTCTCTCTCTCTCTCTCTCCTTCTCTCTCTCTCTCTCCCCCCTCTCTCCCCGTCTTGATTCTTGTCTCTCTCTCTCTCTCTCCTTCTCTCTCTCTCTCTCCCCCCTCTCTCCCTCTCTTTCCTCCCCCCTCTCTCTGTCTCTCTCCTCCCCCCTCTCTCTGTCTCTCTCCTCCCCCCCTCTCTCCCCGTCTTGATCCATTTCTCTCTCTTTCCTCCCCCCTCTCTCCCCTCTATCTTCCTCCATCCTGTCCTCCCTCTCTCTCTCTCTCAGCGTCCTGGTCCCCCCCCCCCCCCCCCCCAACCCCTCAAGAACAGTATGTAGTATTTCAACTGTAGTTGACAGTCTCTCTGAGCTAATCTGCCTCCATTAGCTGGTGCAGGTCAGTCTCTCTCTCTCTGGTTCTTTGTTGTGGTTCAGAGCAGAACGGGTCGTCTTTGTTATTCAAACTAAAGTTCAGCAGCGTTTTTAAAGAGTTCTTTGATGTTGTTTCTGTTGTTTCTGTGGCGCTTTACAAAGACCAGCGACTGACTGATTTAAGATTGTGAATATATTTTTCCCCAGTAAATGACAGAATTAATAGTTTTTTTTAAAATGGCATTTCAGTTAAGTATTATTAGTTTCTTCCAAACGAGGTCATTGTGTTGAGGTCGTCGGTAAGAACAGAACGGTGCCCTGCCGTTCACTTTAAACGAGGTCATTGTGTTGAGGTCGTCGGTAAGAACAGAACGGTGCCCTGCAGTTCACTCAAAACGAGGTCATCGTGTTGAGGTCGTTGGTAAGAACAGAACGGTGCCCTGCAGTTCACTTTAAACGAGGTCATCGTGTTGAGGTCGTTGGTAAGAACAGAACGGTGCCCTGCAGTTCACTCAAAACAAGGTCATTGTGTTGAGGTCGTCGGTAAGAACAGAACGGTGCCCTGCCGTTCACTTTATGGTCTGCATAAAGAATAGAGTACCACAACAGGGTATAAACTGGAAACTGTGCAGGTCAAGGATCAGCGTCATGTAGGCAACCTGTAAACCAACGCTGAACTGTTTCCTGTACTTACGGAAGTCACATGCCATTTATCAGTCTGTCGTTACGGAAGTCATATGCCATTTATCAGTCTGTCGTTACGGAAGTCATATGCCATTTAGCAGACGCTTTTATCCAAAGTGATTTACAACAGTGAGTGCATCAACCTGAAGGGCAGTGTCCCTCTCAGCTGTTGTGAAAAAAACCTGCTTTCCTTATGGTCTTCCCTAGCTAGAGCTGTCCCTTCTTAATGACGTCACTGGGCTGACCCTCTCACTCAGTAGCTAGAGCTGTCCCTTCTTAATGATGTCACTGGGCTGACCCTCTCGCTCAGTATCTAGAGCTGTCCCTTCTTAATGATGTCACTGGGCTGACCCTCTCACTCAGTATCTAGAGCTGTCCCTTCTTAATGATGTCACTGGGCTGACCCTCTCACTCAGTATCTAGAGCTGTCCCTTCTTAATGATGTCACTGGGCTGACCCTCTCACTCAGTAGCTAGAGATGTCCCTTCTTAATGATGTCACTGGGCTGACCCTCTCACTCAGTAGCTAGAGCTGTCCCTTCTTAATGATGTCACTGGGCTGACCCTCTCGCTCAGTATCTAGAGCTGTCCCTTCTTAATGATGTCACTGGGCTGACCCTCTCACTCAGTATCTAGAGCTGTCCCTTCTTAATGATGTCACTGGGCTGACCCTCTCACTCAGTATCTAGAGCTGTCCCTTCTTAATGATGTCACTGGGCTGACCCTCTCACTCAGTAGCTAGAGCTGTCCCTTCTTAATGATGTCACTGGGTTGACCCTGGGTTGACTCCGTAGCCATGTCCTCAACATTCTAATTATACCATTGCCACTGACCCCTGAATTAACAATGATGTCGCTTCCTGATGATGTCACTAGAGCCGAGCAGGGATGTTCTATCTAAACTACAGTTGATATTTTGAACTATTTCATTTGTCCGAAGGGACAAACTCCGCCCCCCCAGCAGACCTGGGTCAAGTACGTCCACTGTGCTGGCCAATCAGATAGCTCAAATCACCATGTCTACAACTTCCACGACCCCACAGCAAAGTTTGATACTAGACTAGGTGAGGTTTAATAACCTGTTTTTATTCAGTACTGTCAACACTGTTTTTATTCAGTTCTGTCAACACTGTTTTTAGTCAGTACTGTCAACACTGTTTTTAGTCAGTCCTGTCAACACTGTTTTTATTCAGTTCTGTCAACACTGTTTTTATTCAGTTCTGTCAACACTGTTTTTATTCAGTACTGTCAACACTGTTTTTATTCAGTACTGTCAACACTGTTTTTAGTCAGTACTGTCAACACTGTTTTTAGTCAGTACTGTCAACACTGTTTTTAGTCTACTGTCAACACTGTTTTTAGTCAGTACTGTCAACACTGTTTTTATTCAGTACTGTCAACACTGTTTTTATTCAGTACTGTCAACACTGTTTTTATTCAGTACTGTCAACACTGTTTTTATTCAGTACTGTCAACACTGTTTTTATTCAGTACTGTCAACACTGTTATTATTCAGTACTGTCAACACTGTTTTTAGTCAGCCCTGTCAACACTGTTTTTATTCAGTACTGTCAACACTGTTTTTATTCAGTACTGTCAACACTGTTTTTAGTCAGTACTGTCAACACTGTTTTTATTCACTACTGTCAACACTGGTTTTAGTCAGTCCTGTCAACACTGTTTTTATTCAGTACTGTCAACACTGTTTTTATTCAGTACTGTCAACACTGTTTTTATTCAGTTCTGTCAACACTGTTTTTATTCAGTACTGTCAACACTGTTTTTATTCAGTTCTGTCAACACTGTTTTTATTCAGTACTGTCAACACTGTTTTTAGTCAGTACTGTCAACACTGTTTTTATTCAGTTCTGTCAACACTGTTTTTATTCAGTTCTGTCAACACTGTTTTTATTCAGTTCTGTCAACACTGTTTTTATTCAGTACTGTCAACACTGTTTTTAGTCAGTACTGTCAACACTGTTTTTATTCAGTACTGTCAACACTGTTTTTATTCAGTACTGTCAACACTGTTTTTATTCAGTACTGTCAACACTGTTTTTATTCAGTACTGTCAACACTGTTATTATTCAGTACTGTCAACACTGTTTTTATTCAGTACTGTCAACACTTTTTATTCAGTACTGTCAACACTGTTTTTATTCAGTACTGTCAACACTGTTTTTAGTCAGTACTGTCAACACTGTTTTTACTCAGTACTGTCAACACTGTTTTTATTCAGTACTGTCAACACTGTTTTTATTCAGTACTGTCAACACTGTTTTTACTCAGTACTGTCAACACTGTTTTTATTCAGTACTGTCAACACTGTTTTTATTCAGTACTATCAACACTGTTTTTACTCAGTACTGTCAACACTGTTTTTATTCAGTACTGTCAACACTGTTATTATTCAGTACTGTCAACACTGTTTTTAGTCAGCCCTGTCAACACTGTTTTTAGTCAGTCCTGTCAACACTGTTTTTATTCACTACTGTCAACACTGTTTTTATTCAGTACTATCAACACTGTTTTTACTCAGTACTGTCAACACTGTTTTTACTCAGTACTGTCAACACTGTTTTTATTCACTACTGTCAACACTGTTTTTATTCACTACTGTCAACACTGTTTTTATTCAGTACTGTCAACACTGTTTTTATTCAGTACTGTCAACACTGTTTTTATTCAGTACTGTCAACACTGTTTTTATTCAGTACTGTCAACACTGTTATTATTCAGGACTGTCAACACTGTTTTTATTCAGTACTGTCAACACTGTTTTTATTCAGTACTGTCAACACTGTTTTTATTCACTACTGTCAACACTGTTTTTATTCAGGACTGTCAACACTGTTTTTATTCACTACTGTCAACACTGTTTTTATTCACTACTGTCAACACTGTTATTATTCAGGACTGTCAACACTGTTTTTATTCAGTACTGTCAACACTGTTTTTATTCACTACTGTCAACACTGTTTTTATTCACTACTGTCAACACTGTTTTTATTCAGTACTGTCAACACTGTTTTTATTCAGTACTGTCAACACTGTTTTTATTCAGTACTGTCAACACTGTTTTTATTCACTACTGTCAACACTGTTTTTATTCAGGACTGTCAACACTGTTTTTATTCACTACTGTCAACACTGTTTTTATTCACTACTGTCAACACTGTTATTATTCAGGACTGTCAACACTGTTTTTATTCAGTACTGTCAACACTGTTTTTATTCACTACTGTCAACACTGTTTTTATTCACTACTGTCAACACTGTTTTTATTCAGTACTGTCAACACTGTTTTTATTCAGTACTGTCAACACTGTTTTTATTCAGTACTGTCAACACTGTTTTTATTCACTACTGTCAACACTGTTTTTATTCACTACTGTCAACACTGTTTTTATTCACTACTGTCAACACTGTTTTTATTCACTACTGTCAACACTGTTTTTAGTCAGTCCTGTCAACACTGTTTTTATTCAGTACTGTCAACACTGTTTTTATTCAGTACTGTCAACACTGTTTTTATTCACTACTGTCAACACTGTTTTTAGTCAGCCCTGTCAACACTGTTATTATTCAGTCCTGTCAACACTGTTTTTATTCACTACTGTCAACACTGTTTTTATTCAGTAACAAAGCGTTTTAATACTTATTACCTCAAGACATTTGCAGCTTTTCATTTGTAATTCATTCCTAAAATGTTTTCTAAAAACATAATTCCACTTTGACATTATAGCCAGTGGCACAAAATCTCAATGGAATCCATTTTAAATTCAGGCTGTAAGACAACAAAATGTGGAACAAGTCCAGAGGTTTTTGAAGAGTCTCTGAAGGCTCTGAATATACACATAGAAACAGAGAAATAGAACAGACCTCCCCATTCAAGTCATTCATGGATCAATTTTATTTCTATACCTTGGCCTGGTCACTTTACTTCCTGGTATGTTCCTCGGTTCGGGATCGTAACTATAGCAACCTTGATGTGTTCACAAGGGAGAGAAGTAACTGTCTAGGAGACAGAGTGAAGCAGACAGTACTATGGGTGTTGTGACAGAGTGAAGCAGACAGTACTATGGGTGGTGTGAAACTGTCTAGGAGACAGAGTGAAGCAGACAGTACTATGGGTGGTGTGTAACTGTCTAGGAGACAGAGTGAAGCAGACAGTACTATGGGTGGTGGGACAGAGTGAAGCAGGCAGTACTATGGGTGGTGTGACAGAGTGAAGCAGGCAGTACTATGGGTGGTGTGACAGCGTGAAGCAGGCAGTACTATGGGTGGTGTGACAGAGTGAAGCAGGCAGTACTATGCGTGGTGTGACAGAGTGAAGCAGGCAGTACTATGGGTGGTGTGACAGAGTGAAGCAGGCAGTACTATGGGTGGTGTGACAGAGTGAAGCAGGCAGTACTATGGGTGGTGTGACAGAGTGAAGCAGGCAGTACTATGGGTGGTGTGACAGATTGAAGCAGACAGTACTATGGGTGGTGTGACAGAGTGAAGCAGGCAGTACTATGGGTGGTGTGACAGAGTGAAGCAGGCAGTACTATGGGTGGTGTGACAGATTGAAGCAGACAGTACTATGGGTGGTGTGACAGAGTGAAGCAGGCAGTACTATGGGTGGTGTGACAGATTGAAGCAGACAGTACTATGGGTGGTGTGACAGAGTGAAGCAGGCAGTACTGTGGGTGGTGTGACAGAGTGAAGCAGGCAGTACTATGGGTGGTGTGACAGATTGAAGCAGACAGTACTATGGGTGGTGTGACAGAGTGAAGCAGGCAGTACTATGGGTGGTGTGACAGAGTGAAGCAGGCAGTACTATGGGTGGTGTGACAGAGTGAAGCAGGCAGTACTATGGGTGGTGTGTGACTGTCTAGGAGACAGAGTGAAGCAGGCAGTACTATGGGTGGTGTGACAGAGTGAAGCAGGCAGTACTATGGGTGGTGTGACAGCGTGAAGCAGGCAGTACTATGGGTGGTGTGACAGAGTGAAGCAGGCAGTTCTATGCGTGGTGTGACAGAGTGAAGCAGGCAGTACTATGGGTGGTGTGACAGAGTGAAGCAGGCAGTACTATGGGTGGTGTGACAGAGTGAAGCAGGCAGTACTATGGGTGGTGTGACAGATTGAAGCAGACAGTACTATGGGTGGTGTGACAGAGTGAAGCAGGCAGTACTGTGGTTGGTGTGACAGAGTGAAGCAGGCAGTACTATGGGTGGTGTGACAGATTGAAGCAGACAGTACTATGGGTGGTGTGACAGAGTGAAGCAGGCAGTACTATGGGTGGTGTGACAGAGTGAAGCAGGCAGTACTATGGGTGGTTTCTGACAGAGTGAAGCAGGCAGTACTGTGGGTGGTTTCTGACTGTCTGCGTTCAAGTCTTCTTTTGTTATGTTTCCCTCCATTTTTTATATCTTGCCGTCTAACTTTGTTAGCTGATTCCTTTGTTAGCTGATTCCATTGTTAGATTATTCCTTTTTTAGATGATTCCTTTGTTAGCTGATTCCATTGTTTGCTGATTCCTTTTTTAGATGATTCCTTTGTTAAATGATTCCTTTGTCAGCTGATTCCTTTGTTAGCTGATTCCTTTGTTAGATGATTCCTTTGTTAGCTGATTCCTTTGTTTGCTGATTCCTTTGTTAGCTGATTCCTTTTTTAGATCATTCCTTTGTCAGCTGATTCCTTTGTTAGCTGATTCCTTTGTTTGCTGATTCCTTTGTTAGCTGATTCCTTTGTTTGCTGATTCCTTTGTTAGCTGATTCCTGAAGTACTTAAGTGAAGTTGATTTGTTTCCAGGAAAAGGCTTTCTTGTAATACGAGTCAGTCTATAACCTCTATGTGCATCTATCTATATTTAGAGAAAGTAGTAGTTTAGGAAGTGGTCTCTTGTCTGGATTGGTGAGGAGCAGAGTAGATTGGGTTGTGAACCCTGTTACTCTGAGGGGGAGGGTGAGAGAAATAGTGGGGGGAGGGAGAGAGATAGTGGAGGGAGAGAGGGAGAGAGAGGGAGGGAGAGGGAGGGAGAGGGAGGGGGAGGGGGGGAGAGAGAGAGAGAGAGAGAGAGAGAGAGGGAGAGAGAGAGGGGGGAGGGAGAGAGAGCAGGGGGGTGAGAGAGAGAGAGAGGGAGTGAGGGGGAGAGAGAGGGGGGGAGAGAAGGGGGGAGGGAGAGAGAGAGAGAGGGAGAGAGAGAGAGGGGGCGTGAGGGAGGGAGGGGGAGAGAGAGGGAGGGGGAGGGAGGGAGAGGGAGGGGGAGGGGGGGAGAGAGAGAGAGAGAGAGAGAGGGAGAGAGAGAGGGGGGAGGGAGAGAGAGCAGGGGGGTGAGAGAGAGAGAGAGGGAGTGAGGGGGAGAGAGAGGGGGGGAGAGAAGGGGGGAGGGAGAGAGAGAGAGAGGGAGAGAGAGAGAGGGGGCGTGAGGGAGGGAGGGGGGAGAGAGAGGGAGGGAGAGAGAGGGGGGGTGAGGGAGGGAGGGAGAGAGAGAGAGAGGGGGGGGATCAGTGGTTTTTCTCCTCTGTTCCTCCCGGCTGCTCTACTTATTTGTCCTCTTCCGTTCCCGACGAGGAGCTGGATGTTGTGGATGTTTGCGTTCTCCAGATACCTTCACCCTTTCCAAGTTCCCCCCGACACAATACACACGGAGCAGATTGTCTAGTGGTCCTTACTACCTCTATTGAAATGCCTGGAAAATGTTACGTTTCTGCAGAAAACACAGACAGAGAGCACATCCTCTCCTCATTAGTTGGAGAGGAGAGAGGGAAGGGAGGGAGAGAGGGGGGAGAGGGAAGGGAGGGAGAGAGGTTTTGGCACAGGGGACTGTATTAGAAGCCCTTGAACCCTGTGTTTTATAAGGATCTTGTTTTTTGGCCTTTGATGACACTGTTTAGGATATATGTCATAAATCAGGCGTTGTGTTTAAAGCTGTGTCACTGGGTTCGCTGTATGACTAGAGGACTGAAACACCATCTCCTGTTCTGACGTAATATACTGTACATTTAACTCTCGGGAAGGAGGAACACTGGATGTAGTGGGAGAGACAGAGACAGCTGAGAGAACAGGAGGAGGAGAGAGAGAGAGAGAGGGAGGGAGAGGGGGAGGGAGGGAGAGGGGGAGGGAAGGAGAGGGAGGGGAGAGCGAGAGAGAGAGGGAGCAGAGAGAACAGGCTGAGAGAGAGAGGAAGAGAGGGGAGGGGGAGGGAGGAAGAGACTGAAATATTGCTGAGAGAACAGGCTGAGGAGAGAGGGAGGGTAGACAGACAAAGAAAGAGCGAGGGAAAGGGGGGGGGGGGTAATAGGAACCATGTGCAGGTTGGTCAGATGGGGAAGGGAGACGAGGTGGGACAGTTGATTCTTTATGGATTAATCCTCATGTTCACGTACTGGGAACTCTCTACCAATATCATTACCTAGCATCAGATAGGGAACTCTCTACCAATATCATTAACTAGCATCAGATAGGGAACTCTCTACCAATATCATTACCTAGCATCAGATAGGGAACTCTCTACCAATATCATTAACTAGCATCAGATAGGGAACTCTCTACCAACATCATTACCTAGCATCAGATAGGGAGATGTGAGGGAGACCATGTTATGAAACCTGGCAGTATAGTCATGTCACACCTGAAAGACTTGAAGCGAGTGATTTGTACCAAACCTGGTCTCTATGTGGGTGTTGAGTACAGCTTCCTGGTCTCTTTATGTGCATTGAGTACAGCTTCCTGGTCTCTACGTGTACGTTGAGTACAGCTTCCTGGTCTCTACGTGTACGTTGAGTACAGCTTCCTGGTCTCTTTATGTGCATTGAGTACAGCTTCCTGGTCTCTACGTGTACGTTGAGTACAGCTTCCTGGTCTCTACGTGTACGTTGAGTACAGCTTCCTGGTCTCTTTATGTGCATTGAGTACAGCTTCCTGGTCTCTACGTGTACGTTGAGTACAGCTTCCTGGTCTCTTTATGTGCATTGAGTACAGCTTCCTGGTCTCTACGTGGGCGTTGAGTACAGCTTCCTGGTCTCTACGTGGGTGTTGAGTACAGCTTCCTGGTCTCTTCGTGGGCGTTGCGTACAGCTTCCTGGTCTCTTCGTGGGCGTTGCGTACAGCTTCCTGGTGTCTTCGTGTATGTTGAGTACAGCTTCCTGGTGTCTTCGTGTATGTTGAGTACAGCTTCCTGGTGTCTTCGTGTACGTTGAGTACAGCTTCCTGGTCTCTTCGTGTACGTTGAGTACAGCTTCCTGGTCTCTTTGTGGGCGTCGTGACACTGTAGTGGCTGAAGCAGGTCTACCAGTTGTCCCTGATAGATGATTTTGTCGGTAACATTCATCTGTCTTTCTTTGTGTCTCCTGGGAACCAAAGCCCACTTCCTGACCATGTGACTGATTTGGTAAAGATGTCCTGTCTGGATGATGTGTATTAAAGCCAAGACATAGAAGCTCGGGACTTATTCTCATTGGTTTTCGGTCATCTGTCATGGCAGCCGTCTCCACTTCTATCCCCACAGAGAGTTTAATATTGCTTAACGAAGAGCCTCTCCGTTTGGTCAGATCGGTTCTGTGATGTCACGGCACTGCTTAACGATGTAGAAAACATGTTTTTGTGTTATAAACTATTTATTAAATCCACTTTCATTGTTATTGAATTGTCATGTTAATGTCTTCATCAGATCCCTGTTGACTGTCCTCTGTATTTCAACTGTCTGTCTGTCTGTCTGTCTGTCTGTCTGTCTGTCTGTCTGTCTGTCTGTCTGTCTGTCTGTCTGTCTGTGTGTCTCTGTCTGTCTGTCTGTCTGTCTGTCTGTCTGTCTGTCTGTCTGTCTGTCTGTCTGTCTGTCTGTCTGTCTGTGTGTCTCTGTCTGTCTGTCTGTCTGTCTGCCTGCCTGCCTGTCTGTCTACCTGAGTAGGTATATCTTCTCCAGTGAGTCTGTCTGTCTGTCTGTCTGTCTGTCTGTCTGTCTGTCTGTCTGTCTGTCAATTCAAGGGCTTTATTGGCATGGGAAACGTGTTAACATTGCCAAAGCAAGTGAGGTAGATAATATATAAAGTGAATTATATAAAGTGAAATAAATAATAAAAATTAACAGTAAACATTACACATACAGAGGTTTCAAAACAGTACAGACATTACAAATGTCATATTATATATATACACAGTGTTTTAACAATGTACAAATGGTTAAAGGACACAAGATAAAATAAATAAACATAAATATGGGTTGTATTTACAATGGTGTTTGTTCTTCACTGGTTGCCCTTTTCTCGTGGCAACAGGTCACAAATCTTGGTGCTGTGATGTCACACTGTGGAATTTCACCCAGTAGATATGAGAGTTTTTCAAAATTGGATTTGTTTTCGAATTCTTTGTGGATCTGTGTAATCTGAGGGAAATATGTGTCTCTAATATGGTCATACATTGGGCAGGAGGTTAGGAAGTGCAGCTCAGTTTCCACCTCATTTTGTGGGCAGTGTGCACATAGCCTGTCTTCTCTTGAGAGCCATGTCTGCCTACGGCGGCCTTTCTCAATAGCAAGGCTATGCTCACTGAGTCTGTACATAGTCAAAGCTTTCCTTAAGTTTGGGGTCAGTCACAGTGGACAGGTATTCTGCCGCTGTGTACTCTCTGTTTAGGGGTCAGTCACAGTGGTCAGGTATTTCTACCACTGTGTACTCTCTGTTTAGGGCCAAATAGCATTCTAGTTTGCTCAGTTGTTTTGTTAATTCTTTCCAATGTGTCAAGTAATTATCTTTTTGTTTTCTCATGATTTGGTTGGGGTCTAATTGTGCTGTTGTCCTGGGGCTCTGTAGGGTGTGTTTGTGTTTGTGAACAGAGCCCCAGGACCAGCATGCTTAGGGGACTCTTCTCCAGGTTCATCTCTCTGTAGGTGATGGCTTTGTTATGGAAGGTTTGGGAATCTCTTCCTTTTAGGTGGTTGTAGAATTTAACAGCTCTTTTCTGGATTTTGATAATTAGTGGGTATCATCCTAATTGTGATCTGCATGCATCATTTGGTGTTCTACGTTGTACACGGAGGATATTTTAGCAGAATTCTGTCTGTCTCCGTCCCCCCTCCAGGTGCATCGTGGGGAGCAGCAGTGTAGTTCCTCGGCGGGGCCTTGCGGTGTGGACTCATCGTCCAGTCGCAGCGGCGTCCAGGACAGTGGGTTCGGCAGCGACAGCGCCAGGATCCGTATCGTCCAGATGGAGCAGCAGAGTGGAGGCTCCCCACCACCGCATCGCCAGACCCTCCAGGAAGTCCACCGTCGTCAAGAACCTCTCCTTCGTCCCCTTCGACGTGTTCCTGACCGCGAGTAAACTCTCTCTCATGACCTACGCCTGCTCCACTCTAGCCAAGACCCCCCCGCCTCGCCGGAGAAGAAGGATGGAGACGGGCCGACAGGGAAGAGTGCCCTGAACCAACCAGACACCATCCCTACCTCCTCCTCCTCCCCCAACCCAGGCCCTCCTACCCTGGTCCCTCTGTCAGGCCTGACAGCAGAGGACCTCCTGAACAGTAATACCGTTCCCCAGGAGCCCCGCGGTTCCCTCCTCTCCCTGGACTCCCTGCCCGCCCCCAGCCGCTCCTCGGCCCGCCAGGCCCTGGGGGTCACCATCGTGAGGCAGCCTGGGAGGAGAGGGGCTGGAGACCGGGTCCTGGAGCCTCTACTGTACCTTCAGGTGGTCCAGCCGTCGGCCCTGCTCAGCTGTCACCACCGTAAACAGAGGATGGACGTGTCTGTGTTTGATGTGTCTCTGAGGGGAGTCTCCTCTGACTATAAGTGTCTGGGTGAGTGGAGGGAGACTTCATCTGCTGTAGATCTTGATGTGTCTCAATCATTTACAAAATTTCATCTCTCTCCCTCCCCCCTCTTCTCCCCTCCCCTCCCTCTCCTCTCCCTCCCTCCTCTCCTCCCCCCTCCTCTACTCTCCTCCCCCCTCCTCTCCTCCCTCTCCCTCCTCCCTCTCCCTCCCCTCCCCCCTCCTCCTCCCTCTCCCTCCCCTCCCCCCTCCTCTCCTCCCTCTCCCTCCCCTCCCCCTTCCTCTCCTCCCTCTCCCCCCTCCCTCCTCTCCCCTCTCCCCTCCCCTCTCCCCCCCCCCTCCCTCCTCTCCTCCTCCCTCCTCTACTCTCCTCCCCCCTCCTCTCCTCCCTCTCCCCCCTCCCTCTCCCTCCCCTCCCCCCTCCTCTCCTCCTCTCCCTCCCCCCTCCTCTCCTCCCTCTCCCTCCCCTCCCCACCTCCCTCTCCCCCCTCCTCTCCCCTCTCCCCTCCCCCTCTCCCCCCTCCTCTCCCCTCTCCCCTCCCCCTCTCCCCCCTCCTCTCCCCTCTCCCCCCCCCCCCCCCCCCCCCCCCTCTCCAGATCCAGGGAAGTCTCTCCCAGAGGTATTAGACTACAGTGTGTTGTGGGTCCAGACAGTATCAGGAGAGTCTGACAGTCAGACAGGTGTTCCCCCTCCTCTGGCCTGTCTGCAGATCAGAGACTTCCTCAGTGGACCAGGTGAGGACTCACACACTCTACACACACCCTAAACACACCCTACAGTATACCCTACAATACACACACTCCCTACAGTACACCCTACAGTACACACACTCTACAGTACACACACTCTACACACAGTCAGTCTCAGGTTCAAAGCTTCAGTTCTCAGCTCCTGTCAGGGGAGATGTTGACCGCTGGGGAATGTCTCTCTGTGGGATGTCTCTCTGAGATGTCTCTCTGGGGGATGGGATGTCTCTCTGGGATGTCTCTGTGGGATGTCTCTCTGTGGGATCTCTCTCTGGGATGTCTCTCTGTAGGATATCTCTCGGTGTGATGTCTCTCTGTGGGATGTCTCTCTGCGATGTCTCTCTGGGGGATGGGATGTCTCTCTGGGATGTCTCTCTGTGGGATGTCTCTCTGTGGGATGTCTCTCTGTGGGATGTCTCTCTGAGATGTCTCTCTGGGGGATGGGATGTCTCTCTGGGATGTCTCTCTGGGATGTCTCTCTGTGGGATGTCTCTCTGTGAGATGTCTCTCTGTGGGATGTCTCTCTGTGGGATGTCTCTCTGTGGGATGGGATGTCTCTCTGTGGGATGTCTCTCTGTGGGATGGGATGTCTCTCTGTGGGATGTCTCTCTGTGGGATGGGATGTCTCTCTGTGGGATGTCTCTCTGGGATATCTCTCTGTGGGATGTCTCTCTGTGGGATGGGATGTCTCTCTGTGGGATGTCTCTCTGTGGGATGGGATGTCTCTCTGTGGGATGTCTCTCTGTGGGATGTCTCTCTGTGGGATGGGATGTATCTCTGTGGGATGTCTCTCTGTGGGATGGGATGTCTCTCTATGTAGGATATCTCTCTCTGGGATGTCTCTCTGTAGGATATCTCTCGGTGTGATGTCTCTCTGTGGGATGGGATGTCTCTCTGTGGGATGGGATGTCTCTCTGTGGGATGTCTCTCTGTGGGATGGGATGTCTCTCTGTGGGATGTCTCTCTGTGGGATGGGATGTCTCTCTGTGGGATGTCTCTCTGGGATATCTCTCTGTGGGATGTCTCTCTGTGGGATGGGATGTCTCTCTGTGGGATGTCTCTCTGTGGGATGGGATGTCTCTCTGTGGGATGTCTCTCTGTGGGATGTCTCTCTGTGGGATGGGATGTATCTCTGTGGGATGTCTCTCTGTGGGATGGGATGTCTCTCTATGTAGGATATCTCTCTCTGGGATGTCTCTCTGTAGGATATCTCTCGGTGTGATGTCTCTCTGTGGGATGGGATGTCTCTCTGTGGGATGGGATGTCTCTCTGTGGGATGTCTCTCTGTGGGATGTCTCTCCCACACACACACACACACACACACACGAACGAGCGTACAAACCCTGTCAGTTCACATCCTGTCTGTGCTGAGCGTATTTCTGTCATGTCCTCTAACCTTGATTCATACAGCTGATTCTCAGTTGATGTTCTTGGACTTGTAACCGAAAGGTTTCTAGTTCAAATCCCCGAGCTGACAAGGTACAAATCTGTCGTTCTTCCCCTGAACAGGCAGTTAACCCACTGTTCCTAGACCAGTTAACCACTGTTCCTAGACCAGTTAACCCACTGTTCCTAGACCAGTTAACCCACTGTTCCTAGACCAGTTAACCCACTGTTCCTAGACCAGTTAACCCACTGTTCCTAGACCAGTTAACCCACTGTTCCCCGGTAGGCCGTCATTGTAAATAAGAATTTGTTCTTAAATGACTTGACTAGTTAAATAAAGTCTAAAGTAGTGCACTATATAGGGAGTAGGGCTCTGGTCTAAAGTAGTGCACTATATAGGGAATAGGGCCCTGGTCTAAAGTAGTGCACTATATAGGGAATAGGGTCCTGGTCTAAAGTAGTGCACTATATAGGGAATTGGGCCCTGGTCTAAAGTAGTGCACTATAGAGGGAATCGGGCCCTGGTCTAAAGTAGTGCACTATATAGGGAATAGGGCTCTGGTCTAAAGTAGTGCACTATATAGGGAATAGGGCCCTGGTCTAAAGTAGTGCACTATATAGGGAATAGGGTCCTGGTCTAAAGTAGTGCACTATATAGGGAATAGGGCTCTGGTCTAAAGTAGTGATCTATATAGGGAATAGGGGCCCTGGTCTAAAGTAGTGCACTATATAGGGAATTGGGCCCTGGTCTAAAGTAGTGCACTACGTAGGGAATAGGGCTCCATTGAGGACTCCCTCCAGGTAGTGTTCCCTAAGGCCGCTCTGATTTGATGCTGTTTAACGAGGTGAGCGTCCATCAGACCAGATGGAGACCACAGTCAGAGGAGAGCAGTTCCCTGTGTTTACAGCAAGCTGCCAGACATTTACTGAGAGCACACGGACCAATCACAGCTCCCCTGCCAAGGATGGAACCTGCAGAGAGGGAACACAAGTAACGTGTGTGTGTGTGTGTGTGTGTGTGTGTGTGTGTGTGTGTGTGTGTGTGTGTGTGTGTGTGTGTGTACTGGGATGTAAACGGGATGAGGTTTCAGATCTGACCCTCGCCTTGCTGTGGCCTGCTCATCACACACACACACACACACACACACACACACACAGGGGAAGGCAGCTGCAGCGAGGGAGGGTTCAAGGCTGGACCAGCCCTCTCCTCTTCAATCCCCCTCTGCCTTCTTCTTCTCTTCCTGAGGAAACAATCCCCCTCTGCCTTCTTCTTCTCTTCCTGAGGAAACAGTCCCCCTCTGCCTTCTTCTTCTCTTCCTGACAGTCTTCTGTCTGACCTGGAGGACCCAGGAAACACTCCCCCTCTGCCTTCTTCTTCTCTTCCTGAGGAAACAGTCCCCCTCTGCCTTCTTCTTCTCTTCCTGAGGAAACAGTCCCTCTCTGCCTTCTTCTTCTCTTCCTGAGGAAACAACCCCCCTCTGCCTTCTTCTTCTCTTCCTGAGGAAACAGTCCCCCTCTGCCTTCTTCTTCTCTTCCTGAGGAAACAGTCCCCCTCTGCCTTCTTCTTCTCTTCCTGAGGAAACAGTCTCCCTCCGCCTTCTTCTCTTCCTGAGGAAACAGTCCCCCTCTGCCTTCTTCTTCTCTTCCTGAGGAAACAATCCCCCTCTGCCTTCTTCTTCTCTTCCTGACAGTCTTCTGTCTGCCCTGGAGGACCCAGGAAACAGTCCTGCTCTCCGTCTTTCTGCGTCCTTCTCTTGTGTGAAAGGGTCAATGACAGGAGGTTGGAGAAGTAACAGCTACCAGTTGGAGAGAGAGGGAGAGGGGGGAGGGAGAGAGAGAGGGGGGAGGGAGGGAGAGTGGGAGGGGAACCACTAACAGTCCTCTGGTTAATGAACCACTGACAGTCCTCGGCTGGGTTAAAGCACCACTGACAGTCCTCGGCTGGTTAAAGCACCACTGACAGTCCTCTGGTTAAAGCACCACTGACAGTCCTCTGGTTAAAGAACCACTAACAGTCCTCTGGTTAATGAACCACTGACAGTCCTCGGCTGGGTTAAAGCACCACTGACAGTCCTCTGGTTAAAGCACCACTGACAGTCCTCTGGTTAAAGCACCACTGACAGTCCTCTGGTTAAAGAACCACTGACAGTCCTCTGGTTAAAGAACCACTGACAGTCCTCGGCTGGGTTAAAGCACCACTGACAGTCCTCGGCTGGTTAAAGCACCACTGACAGTCCTCTGGTTAAAGCACCACTGACAGTCCTCTGGTTAAAGAACCACTGACAGTCCTCGGCTGGGTTAAAGCACCACTGACAGTCCTCGGCTGGTTAAAGCACCACTGACAGTCCTCTGGTTAAAGAACCACTGACAGTCCTCGGCTGGGTTAAAGCGCCACTGACAGTCCTCGGCTGGGTTAAAAGCACCACTGACAGTCCTCGGCTGGGTTAAAGCACCACTGACAGTCCTCGGCTGGGTTAAAGCACCACTGACAGTCCTTGGCTGGGTTAAAAGCACCACTGACAGTCCTCGGCTGGGTTAAAGCACCACTGACAGTCCTCGGCTGGGTTAAAGCACCACTGACAGTCCTCGGCTGGGTTAAAGCACCACTGACAGTCCTCGGCTGGGTTAAAAGCACCACTTTGTGTTTGATGGAAAGGCAGGGTGTTCCTCATCAAAACACCTGCGTGAGAAGTGAAGGAACGTCCCTCCTGGACAAGGCCTTCTTTAGATGTCCCAACGAACATGACGGAAGGACCACCATCTTTCTTTCATTAATCCAGATTTCCGTGCGCTGCCTTTCCCCCCCTCTCTCTCAGCACACGATGAGCTTACAGAGGCTACCTTTGAAGGCTAAAAGTTAAACGTGTTAGTAAGTAGGGGGTAAGAGTTGACTGGACTTCCAGATGATTCTATAGGAGCTGGGTGGAAAGAGTCAGAGAGGTGGTATCTTCTGGCTGGACTTCCAGATGATTCTATAGGAGCTGGGTGGAAAGAGTCAGAGAGGTGGTATCTTCTGGCTGGACTTCCAGATGATTCTATAGGAGCTGGGTGTATAGAGTCAGAGAGGTGGTATCTTCTGGCTGGACTTCCAGATGATTCTATAGGAGCTGGGTGTATAGAGTCAGAGAGGTGGTATCTTCTGGCTGGACTTCCAGATGATTCTATATGAGCTGGGTGTATAGAGTCAGAGAGGTGGTATCTTCTGGCTGGACTTCCAGATGATTCTATAGGAGCTGGGTGGAAAGAGTCAGAGAGGTGGTATCTTCTGGCTGGACTTCCAGATGATTCTATAGGAGCTGGGTGGAAAGAGTCAGAGAGGTGGTATCTTCTGGCTGGACTTCCAGATGATTCTATAGGAGCTGGGTGTATAGAGTCAGAGAGGTGGTATCTTCTGGCTGGACTTCCAGATGATTCTATAGGAGCTGGGTGTATAGAGTCAGAGAGGTGGTATCTTCTGGCTGGACTTCCAGATGATTCTATATGAGCTGGGTGTATAGAGTCAGAGAGGTGGTATCTTCTGGCTGGACTTCCAGATGATTCTATAGGAGCTGGGTGGAAAGAGTCAGAGAGGTGGTATCTTCTGGCTGGACTTCCAGATGATTCTATAGGAGCTGGGTGGAAAGAGTCAGAGAGGTGGTATCTTCTGGCTGGACTTCCAGATGATTCTATAGGAGCTGGGTGTATAGAGTCAGAGAGGTGGTATCTTCTGGCTGGACTTCCAGATGATTCTATAGGAGCTGGGTGAAAAGAGTTAGAGAGGTGGTATCTTCTGGCTGGACTTCCAGATGATTCTATAGGAGATGGGTGTATAGAGTCAGAGAGGTGGTATCTTCTGGCTGGACTTCCAGATGATTCTATAGGAGCTGGGTGTATAGAGTCAGAGAGGTGGTATCTTCTGGCTGTACTTCCAGATGATTCTATAGGAGCTGGGTGTATAGAGTCAGAGAGGTGGTATCTTCTGGCTGGACTTCCAGATGATTCTATAGGAGCTGGGTGGAAAGAGTCAGAGAGGTGGTATCTTCTGGCTGGACTTCCAGATGATTCTATAGGAGCTGGGTGTATAGAGTCAGAGAGGTGGTATCTTCTGGCTGGACTTCCAGATGATTCTATAGGAGCTGGGTGTAAAGAGTCAGAGAGGTGGTATCTTCTGGCTGGACTTCCAGATGATTCTATAGGAGCTGGGTGAAAAGAGTCAGAGAGGTGGTATCTTCTGGCTGGACTTCCAGATGATTCTATAGGAGCTGGGTGGAAAGAGTCAGAGAGGTGGTATCTTCTGGCTGGACTTCCAGATGATTCTATAGGAGCTGGGTGTAAAGAGTCAGAGAGGTGGTATCTTCTGGCTGGACTTCCAGATGATTCTATAGGAGCTGGGTGAAAAGAGTCAGAGAGGTGGTATCTTCTGGCTGGACTTCCAGATGATTCTATAGGAGCTGGGTGGAAAGAGTCAGAGAGGTGGTATCTTCTGGCTGGACTTCCAGATGATTCTATAGGAGCTGGGTGTATAGAGTCAGAGAGGTGGTATCTTCTGGCTGGACTTCCAGATGATTCTATAGGAGCTGGGTGTATAGAGTCAGAGAGGTGGTATCTCCTGACTGGACTTCCAGATGATTCTATAGGAGCTGGGTGTAAAGAATCAGAGTGGTGGTATCCTGTGCAGAGCATTAGCCTGCTCCTATAAAGGTTAGGTTGTTGCTATTGAGCTGGCCTGGCCCGGTTGGTGGTACCATTGAGCTGGGCTGGCCCGGTTGGTGGTGCCATTGAGCTGCCCGGTTGGTGGTACCATTGAGCTGGGCTGGCCCGGTTGGTGGTACCATTGAGCTGCCCAGTTGGTGGTACCATTGAGCTGGCCGGTTTATGGTGCCGTTGCGCTGGGCTGGCCCGGTTGGGGGTGCCATTATGCTGGGCTGGCCCGGTTGGTGGTACCATTGAGCTGGCCTGGCCCGGTTGGTGGTACCATTGAGCTGGCCAGTTGGTGGTACCATTGAGCTAGCCAGTTGGTGGTACCATTGAGCTGGGCTGGCCTTTTTGGTGGTACCATTGAGCTGGGCTGGCCCGGTTGGTGGTACCATTGAGCTGGGATAGCCCGGTTGGTGGTACCATTGAGCTGGGCTGGCCCGGTTGGTGGTACCATTGAGCTGTGCTGGCCCAGTTAGTGGTACCATTGAGCTGCCCGGTTGGTGGTACCATTGAGCTGCCCGGTTGGTGGTACCATTGAGCTGGACGGTATGTGGTGCCATTGAGCTGGGCTGGCCGGTTTATGGTGCCATTGAGCTGGGCTGGCCGGTTTATGGTGCCATTGAGCTGGGCTGGCCCGGTTGGTGGTGCCATTATGCTAGGCTGGCCCGGTTGGTGGTACCATTGAGCTGGCCTGGCCCGGTTGGTGGTACCATTGAGCTGGCCAGTTGGTGGTACCATTGAGCTGGCCAGAGAGAGGAGAGAGAGTACAGGAGGAGAGAGAGTACAGGAGGAGAGAGAGGACAGGAGGAGAGAGAGTACATGAGGAGAGAGAGGAGAGAGAGTACAGTAGGAGAGAGAGGAGAGAGTACAGGAGGAGAGAGAGTACAGGAGGAGAGAGAGGAGAGAGAGGACAGGAGGAGAGAGAGTACAGGAGGAGAGAGAGGAGAGAGAGGACAGGAGGAGAGAGAGTACAGGAGGAGAGAGAGGACAGGAGGAGAGAGAGTACAGGAGTAACAGCACATGAGCGATTTATTTCACAGCTGGAAACTTTCCTGCTAGTAATTGAACTGGAAATGATATAAGCTACATTGTAAAGCAGATTCCTCCTTTCTGGGGGTCTAAATCTCACCTCCCTCTCCCCCATCTCCCTCACCTCCCTCTCCCCCATCTCCTCTTCCACTGGGGTGAATGACAGTATCCCCCTATAAACCTCATCCTCCCTCTCCCTCACCTCCCTCTCCCCCATATCCTCTTCCACTGGGGTGAATGGCAGTATCCCCCTCTAAACCTCACCTCCCTCTCCCCCATCTCCTCTTCCACTGGGGTGAATGGCAGTATCCCCCCCTCCCCTCCCTCCATATCCTCCTCATCCTCCCTTTTCCCCCTCCTCCTCCTCTTCCTCTCCTCCAGGCTACATGTGTTGTCTGCCTTATCTCAGCTCACTGGTCACCATAGCAGCACCCACCCGTAGCATTCGCTGGTATATCTCACTGGTCACCCCCAAAGCCAATTCCTACTTTGGCCGCCTTTCCTTCCAGTTCTCTGCTGCCAATGACTGGAAGGAATTGCAAAAATCACTGAAGCTGGAGACTTATATCTCCCTCTCTAACTTTAAGCACCAGCTGTCAGAGGGGCTCACAGTTCACTGCATAGCCCATCTGTAAATAGCCCATCCAACTACCTCATCCCCATATTGTTATTGTTTTGCTCCTTTGCACCCCAGTATCTCTACATGCACATTCATCTTCGGCACATCTATCACTCCAAAGTTATGTGTTTATCACACCTGGTTGTGTTTCTATAAAGGCATGTTTATATCACTTTGACAGATCTCCCTATACTATCTCTCCACATAAACTGGCACCTCCTCTAAGGACAGATATCCCTCTACTCTCTCTCCACCTAAACTGACACCACCTCGTAGGACAGATATCCCTCTACTCTCTCTCCACCTAAACTGACACCTCCTCGTAGGACAGATATCCCTCTACTCTCTCTCCACCTAAACTGACACCTCCTCGTAGGACAGATCTCCCTCCACTATCTCTCCACCTAAACTGACACCTCCTCTTAGGACAGATCTCCCTCTACTCTCTCGCCACCTATACTGACACCTCCTCTTAGGACAGATCTCCCTCCACTATCTCTCCACCTAAACTGACACCTCCTCTTAGGACAGATCTCCCTCTACTCTCTCTCCACCTATACTGACACCTCCTCGTAGGACAGATCTCCCTCCACTATCTCTCCACATAAACTGGCACCTCCTCTAAGGACAGATATCCCTCTACTCTCTCTCCACCTAAACTGACACCTCCTCGTAGGACAGATCTCCCTCCACTATCTCTCCACCTAAACTGACACCTCCTCGTAGGACAGATCTCCCTCCACTATCTCTCCACCTAAACTGACACCTCCTCTTAGGACAGATCTCCCTCTACTCTCTCTCCACCTATACTGACACCTCCTCTTAGGACAGATCTCCCTCCACTATCTCTCCACCTAAACTGACACCTCCTCTTAGGACAGATCTCCCTCTACTCTCTCTCCACCTATACTGACACCTCCTCTTAGGACAGATCTCCCTCCACTATCTCTCCACCTAAACTGACCTGCTTAGAGCTCAGCAACTCTCAATGTGGCTAATTTCCACAAGGAACATAAAACCTAAAGTTCTTCTGTTAATATTTAGGATTACGGTAACTCTGTCTTCTGTCTCTCTCCTGTTAATATGTTGTATTACGGTAACTCTGTCTTCTGTTAATATTCAGTATTACGGTAACTCTGTCTCCTGTTAATATTTAGTATTACGGTAACTCTGTCTTCTATTAATATTTAGTATTACGGTAACTCTGTCTTCTATTAATATTTAGTATTACGGTAACTCTGTCTTCTATTAATATTTAGTATTACGGTAACTCTGTCTTCTGTTAATATTTAGTTTTACGGTAACTCTGTCTTCTATTAATATTTAGTATTACGGTAACTCTGTCTCCTGTTAATATTTAGTATTACGGTAACTCTGTCTCCTGTTAATATTTAGTATTACGGTAACTCTGTCTTCTATTAATATTTAGTATTACGGTAACTCTGTCTTCTATTAATATTTAGTATTACGGTAACTCTGTCTTCTATTAATATTTAGTATTACGGTAACTCTGTCTTCTGTTAATATTTAGTTTTACGGTAACTCTGTCTTCTATTAATATTTAGTATTACGGTAACTCTGTCTCCTGTTAATATTTAGTATTACGGTAACTCTGTCTCCTGTTAATATTTAGTATTACGGTAACTCTGTCTTCTATTAATATTTAGTATTACGGTAACTCTGTCTTCTATTAATATTTAGTATTACGGTAACTCTGTCTTCTATTAATATTTAGTATTACGGTAACTCTGTCTTCTGTTAATATTTAGTTTTACGGTAACTCTGTCTTCTATTAATATTTAGTATTACGGTAACTCTGTCTCCTGTTAATATTTAGTTTTACGGTAACTCTGTCTTCTGTTCGTCCAGCGGAGCTGAACGTGGAGCTGTCCCGGCCCCTGAAGGTGAACCCTACGCTGGTGAAACTGGAGCAGACCAAGGCCTACCTGAGGAGGGTCCTACCTCATCACTACTGGGAGACTCCCAAACCCCCCTCCACCCCTCATTCCTCCCCCAGTAGGACCTCGTCCTCCTCTCCCCATCGTCCCGACCCCTCCCACCTCAGCTCCCTAAGATCCCTGGCACCCTTCCACAAGGTGTCCCTCCGCACCGCCCAGATCGTGGTTGTCATGGAGACGGAGTCGCACCCTGCCCGGCCCAGCCTGTCCTGGTCGGTGTCGGCTATGAAGGGTACCATGAACATGAAGACTGGGCCCAAGCTAGACGGTGAGAGCTTTAAACATTTACCTTCCCTGTTGTCTTTTTACAGTTGAAAAATGCAGCTCCCCCTCTCTCATCACCCCACTCGCACTTCAACCCTCTCTCTTCTCCTCCCTCACACTTCTCTCTCCCCCTCACTCTTCTCTCCCCCTCTCTTCTCTCCTCTCCCTTCTTCTCCTTCTTTATCCCCCCCTCTCTTCTCTCCCCCTCTCTCTTTCTCTCCCTCTCTTCTCTCCCCCCTTCCCCCCTCTCTTCTCTTCTCTCCCCCTCTTCTCCTTCTTTCTCTCCCTCTCTTCTCTCCCCCCTCCCCCCTCTCTTCTCTTCTCTCCCCCTCTTCTCCTTCTTTCTCTCCCTCTCTTCTCTCCCCCTCTTCTCCTTCTTTCTCTCCCTCTCTTCTCTCCCCCTTCCCCCCTCTCTTCTCTTCTCTCCCCCTCTTCTCCTTCTTTCTCTCCCCCCGTTCTCCCCCTCTCCTCTCTTCTCTTCTCCCCCCTTTCTCTCCCCCTCCTCTCTTCTCTTTCTCTCTCTCAGAGTAACCTCTGTCTATATAGCCCCTGTATTCACATTCAACTTAGATCCCAGGATTACTCCCAGTTCATATTATTGTCTCAGGGGCAGCTCAGGTTCCTCTACCTCTGCTCTATGAGGACTACGCCTCGAGGCACCTGGGAAGTGAAGTCCCAGTACAGTTCTATGAGGACTACACCTCGAGGCACCTGGGAAGTGAAGTCCCAGTACAGTTCTATGAGGACTACACCTTGAGGCACCTGGGAAGTGAAGTCGCAGTACAGTTCTATGAGGACTACACCTCGAGGCACCTGGGAAGTGAAGTCCCAGTACAGCTGGTTAGGAGAGATATCACACCTTAGTGACATTAACCAGCTGGTTAGGAGAGATATCACACAAATTATTGTCTTGTTTTTCCCGTAGGCAAGGGGCCAGCCTATACCTGCACCTAGAGGGGAGTAGTTTACTGTCCAGGTACAGGGGGGGGGGGGGGGGGGGGGGGGGTCTGACCTGATCTTAAAGATCTCATCAAGCCTGTCTGTCTGTTTCCTAGTGCCTTGCTGAGGGCCCTGATCTTAAAGATCTCATCAAGCCTGTCTGTCTGTCTCCTAGTACCTTGCTGAGGGCCCTTAAAGGTCTCATCAAGCCTGTCTGTCTGTCTCCTAGTACCTTGGTGAGGGCCCTGACCTTAAATATCTCATCAAGCCTGTCTGTCTGTCTCCTAGTGCCTTAATGAGGGCCCTTAAAGATCTCATCAAGCCTGTCTGTCTGTCTCCTAGTACCTTGGTGAGGGCCCTTAAAGATCTCATCAAGCCTGTCTGTCTGTCTCCTAGTGCCTTGCTGAGGGCCCTTAAAGATCTCATCAAGCCTGTCTGTCTGTCTCCTAGTACCTTGCTGAGGGCCCTTAAAGATCTCATCAAGCCTGTCTGTCTCCTAGTACCTTGCTGAGGGCCCTTAAAGATCTCATCAAGCCTGTCTGTCTGTCTCCTAGTACCTTGCTGAGGGCCCTGACCTTAAAGATCTCATCAAGCCTGTCTGTCTGTTTCCTAGTACCTTGCTGAGGGCCCTTAACGATCTCATCAAGCCTGTCTGTCTGTCTCCTAGTACTTTTCTGAGGGCCCTTAAAGATCTCATCAAGCCTGTCTGTCTGTTTCCTAGTACCTTGCTGAGGGCCCTGACCTTAAATATCTCATCAAGCCTGTCTGTCTGTCTCCTAGTACCTTGCTGAGGGCCCTTAAAGATCTCATCAAGCCTGTCTGTCTGTCTCCTAGTACCTTGCTGAGGGCCCTTAAAGATCTCATCAAGCCTGTCTGTCTGTCTCCTAGTACCTTGGTGAGGGCCCTGACCTTAAAGATCTCATCAAGCCTGTCTGTCTGTTTCCTAGTTCCTTGCTGAGGGCCCTTAAAGATCTCATCAATCCTGTCTGTCTGTCTCCTAGTGCCTTGCTGAGGGCCTTTAAAGATCTCATCAAGCCTGTCTGTCTGTCTCCTAGTACCTTGCTGAGGGCCCTGACCTTAAAGATCTCATCAAGCCTGTCTGTCTGACTCCTAGTGCCTTGCTGAGGGCCCTTAAAGATCTCATCAAGCCTGTCTGTCTGACTCCTAGTGCCTTGCTGAGGGCCCTTAAAGATCTCATCAAGCCTGTCTGTCCCCTAGTGCCTTGCTGAGGGCCCTTAAAGATCTCATCAAGCCTGTCTGTTTGTCTCCTAGTGCCTTGCTGAGGGCCCTTAAAGATATCATCAAGCCTGTCTGTCTGTCTCCTAGTACCTTGCTGAGGGCCCTTAAAGATCTCATCAAGCCTGTCTGTCTGTCTCCTAGTACCTTGCTGAGGGCCCTTAAAGATCTCATCAAGCCTGTCTGTCTGTCTCCTAGTACCTTGCTGAGGGCCCTTAAAGATCTCATCAAGCCTGTCTGTCTGTCTCCTAGTACCTTGCTGAGGGCCCTTAAAGATCTCATCAAGCCTGTCTGTCTGTCTCCTAGTGCCTTGCTGAGGGCCCTTAAAGATCTCATCAAGCCTGTCTGTCTGTCTCCTAGTACCTTGCTGAGGGCCCTTAAAGATCTCATCAAGCCTGTCTGTCTGTCTCCTAGTACCTTGCTGAGGGCCCTTAAAGATCTCATCAAGCCTGTCTGTCTGACTCCTAGTACCTTGGTGAGGGCCCTGACCTTAAAGATCTCATCAAGCCTGTCTGTCTGTCTCCTAGTACCTTGCTGAGGGCCCTTAAAGATCTCATCAAGCCTGTCTGTCTGACTCCTAGTACCTTGCTGTCTGTGGCTATAATCCTTCTCAACATATTTCTCTGTCTGACAGCGGTGCTACCAAACCACCAAACAACACAAGAGGTTAAAATACTCTCAATGAAAGATTTGTAGAGTCCAAGCCCCTGTCATGTGACCTGGGTGAGGCGTAGCTGGGAAGTTAAAGGTCTCTGTGGTTTTGTTTCGCCACAACAAAGTCCTCCTGAATAGAACACAGGAAACAGACCATGATGCATCACTGTTGTGTTCTCCGATCCGTAACCACAACGTTACCATGGAGGAATGACCTGTTCCTGGTCAGGCAAGATATTATCTGTTTCCCAAATGGCACCTTCTTCACTACGTAGTGCCCTACCCCATAGGGCTCTGGTCTAAAGTAGTGCCCTACCCCATAGGGCTCTGGTCTAAAGTAGTGCCCTACCCCATAGGGCTCTGGTCTAAAGTAGTGCCCTACCCCATAGGGCTCTGGTCTAAATTAGTGCCCTACCCCATAGGGCTCTGGTCTAAATTAGTGCCCTACCCCATAGGGCTCTGGTCTAAATTAGTGCCCTACCCCATAGGGCTCTGGTCTAAATTAGTGCCCTACCCCATAGGGCTCTGGTCTAAATTAGTGCCCTACCCCATAGGGCTCTGGTCTAAATTAGTGCCCTACCCCATAGGGCTCTGGTCTAAATTAGTGCCCTACCCCATAGAGCTCTGGTCTAAATTAGTGCCCTACCCCATAGGGCTCTGGTCTAAATTAGTGCCCTACCCCATAGAGCTCTGGTCTAAATTAGTGCCCTACCCCATAGGGCTCTGGTCTAAATTAGTGCCCTACCCCATAGGGCTCTGGTCTAAATTAGTGCCCTACCCCATAGGGCTCTGGTCTAAATTAGTGCCCTACCCCATAGAGCTCTGGTCTAAAGTAGTGCCCTGTCCCATAGGGCTCTGGTCTAAAGTAGTGCCCTACCCCCATAGGGCTCTGGTCTAAAGTAGTGCCCTGTCCCATAGGGCTCTGGTCTAAAGTAGTGCCCTACCCCATAGGGCTCTGGTCTAAAGTAGTGCCCTGTCCCATAGGGCTCTGGTCTAAAGAAGTGCCCTGTCCCATAGGGCTCTGGTCTGAATTAGTGCCCTACCCCATAGGGCTCTGGTCTAAAGTAGTGCCCTGTCCCATAGGGCTCTGGTCTAAATTAGTGCCCTACCCCATAGGGCTCTGGTCTAAAGTAGTGCCCTGTCCCATAGGGCTCTGGTCTAAAGTAGTGCCCTGTCCCATAGGGCTCTGGTCTAAAGAAGTGCCCTGTCCCATAGGGCTCTGGTCTAAAGTAGTGCCCTACCCCATAGGGCTCTGGTCTAAAGTAGTGCCCTGTCCCATAGGGCTCTGGTCTAAATTAGTGCCCTACCCCATAGGGCTCTGGTCTAAAGTAGTGCCCTGTCCCATAGGGCTCTGGTCTAAAGTAGTGCCCTACCCCATAGGGCTCTGGTCTAAAGAAGTGCCCTACCCCATAGGACTCTGGTCTAAAGTAGTGCACTTTATCGGGAATAGGGTGATATTTCGGACTCTAGTTCCTGTGTCCTCCAATACTGAGACCAGAGGGCTGAACCTCTCTTAACAGTTAGGATCATGTTCTCAGATCAGTCCTGACCGGACCTCTCTGACTAAACCTCTCTGTCTAAACCTCTCTGACCAAACCTCTCTGACTAAACCTCTCTGACTAAACCTCTCTGACCGGACCTCTCTGACTAAACCTCTCTGACCGGACCTCTCTGACTAAACCTCTGACTAAACCTCTCTGACTAAACCTCTCTGACTAAACCTCTCTGACCGGACCTCTCTGACTAAACCTCTCTAACTAAACCTCTCTGACCAAATCTCTCTGACTAAATCTCTCTGACTAAACCTCTCTGACTAAACCTCTCTGACCAAACCTCTCTGACTAAACCTCTCTGACGAAACCTCTCTGACTAAACCTCTCTGACTAAACCTCTCTGACTAAACCTCTCTGAGCAGACCTCTCTGACTAAACCTCTCTGACTAAACCTCTCTGACTAAACCTCTGACTAAACCTCTCTGACTAAACCTCTCTGATTAAACCTCTCTGACCAGACCTCTCTGACTAAACCTCTCTGACTAAACCTCTGACTAAACCTCTTTGACTAAACCGCTCTGACTAAACCTCTCTGACTAAATGTCTCTGACTGAACCTCTCTGACCAGATCTCTCTGACTAAACCTCTCTGACTAAACCTCTCTGACTAAACCTCTCTGACCGGACCTCTCTGACTAAACCTCTCTGACTAAACCTCTGACTAAACCTCTGACTAAACCTCTCTGACTAAACCTCTCTGATTAAACCTCTCTGACCAGACCTCTCTGACTAAACCTCTCTGACTAAACCTCTGACTAAACCTCTTTGACTAAACCTCTCTGACTAAACCTCTCTGACTAAATGTCTCTGACTGAACCTCTCTGACCAGATCTCTCTGACTAAACCTCTCTGACTAAACCTGTCTGACTAAACCTCTCTGACTAAACCTCTCTGACTAAACCTCTCTGACCGGACCTCTCTGACTAAACCTCTCTGACTAAACCTCTCTGACTAAACCTCTGACTAAACCTCTGACTAAACCTCTCTGACTAAACCTCTCTGATTAAACCTCTCTGACCAGACCTCTCTGACTAAACCTCTCTGACTAAACCTCTGACTAAACCTCTTTGACTAAACCTCTCTGACTAAACCTCTCTGACTAAATGTCTCTGACTAAACCTCTCTGACCAGATCTCTCTGACTAAACCTCTCTGACTAAATCTCTCTGACTAATCTCTCTGACTAAATCTCTCTGACTAAACCTCTCTGACTAAACCTCTCTGACTAAACCTCTCTGACTAAACCTCTCTGACTAAACCTGTCTGACTAAACCTCTCTGACTAAACCTCTGACTAAACCTCTCTGACTAAACCTCTCTGATTAAACCTCTCTGACCAGACCTCTCTGACTAAACCTCTCTGACTAAACCTCTGACTAAACCTCTTTGACTAAACCGCTCTGACTAAACCTCTCTGACTAAATGTCTCTGACTGAACCTCTCTGACCAGATCTCTCTGACTAAACCTCTCTGACTAAACCTCTCTGACTAAACCTCTCTGACCGGACCTCTCTGACTAAACCTCTCTGACTAAACCTCTCTGACTAAACCTCTGACTAAACCTCTGACTAAACCTCTCTGACTAAACCTCTCTGATTAAACCTCTCTGACCAGACCTCTCTGACTAAACCTCTCTGACTAAACCTCTGACTAAACCTCTTTGACTAAACCTCTCTGACTAAACCTCTCTGACTAAATGTCTCTGACTGAACCTCTCTGACCAGATCTCTCTGACTAAACCTCTCTGACTAAACCTGTCTGACTAAACCTCTCTGACTAAACCTCTCTGACTAAACCTCTCTGACCGGACCTCTCTGACTAAACCTCTCTGACTAAACCTCTCTGACTAAACCTCTGACTAAACCTCTGACTAAACCTCTCTGACTAAACCTCTCTGATTAAACCTCTCTGACCAGACCTCTCTGACTAAACCTCTCTGACTAAACCTCTGACTAAACCTCTTTGACTAAACCTCTCTGACTAAACCTCTCTGACTAAATGTCTCTGACTAAACCTCTCTGACCAGATCTCTCTGACTAAACCTCTCTGACTAAATCTCTCTGACTAATCTCTCTGACTAAATCTCTCTGACTAAACCTGTCTGACTAAACCTCTCTGACTAAACCTCTCTGACTAAACCTCTCTGACTAAACCTCTCTGATTAAACCTCTCTGACCAGACCTCTCTGACTAAACCTCTCTGACTAAACCTCTGACTAAACCTCTTTGACTAAACCTCTCTGACTAAACCTCTCTGACTAAATGTCTCTGACTAAACCTCTCTGACCAGATCTCTCTGACTAAACCTCTCTGACTAAATCTCTCTGACTAATCTCTCTGACTAAATCTCTCTGACTAAACCTGTCTGACTAAACCTCTCTGACTAAACCTCTCTGACTAAACCTCTCTGACTAAACCTGTCTGACTAAACCTCTCTGACTAAACCTCTCTGACTAAACCTCTCTGACTAAACCTGTCTGACTAAACCTCTCTGACTAAACCTCTCTGACTAAACCTCTGACTAAACCTCTCTGACCAAACCTCTCTGACTAAACCTCTCTGACTAAACCTCTCTGACCAAACCTCTCTGACTAAACCTCTCTGACTAAACCTCTCTGACTAAACCTCTCTGACCAAACCTCTCTGACTAAACCTCTCTGACTAAACCTCTCTGACCAAACCTCTCTGACCAAACCTCTCTGACCAAACCTCTCTGACTAAACCTCTCTGACCAAACCTCTCTGACCAAACCTCTCTGACTAAACCTCTCTGACTAAACCTCTCTGACCAAACCTCTCTGACTAAACCTCTCTGACTAAACCTCTCTGACTAAACCTCTCTGACCAAACCTCTCTGACTAAACCTCTCTGACTAAACCTCTCTGACCAAACCTCTCTGACCAAACCTCTCTGACTAAACCTCTCTGACTAAATCTCTCTGACCGGACCTCTCTGACTAAACCTCTCTGACCGGACCTCTCTGACTAAACCTCTGACTAAACCTCTCTGACTAAACCTCTCTGACTAAACCTCTCTGACCGGACCTCTCTGACTAAACCTCTCTAACTAAACCTCTCTGACCAAATCTCTCTGACTAAATCTCTCTGACTAAACCTCTCTGACTAAACCTCTCTGACCAAACCTCTCTGACTAAACCTCTCTGACGAAACCTCTCTGACTAAACCTCTCTGACTAAACCTCTCTGACTAAACCTCTCTGAGCAGACCTCTCTGACTAAACCTCTCTGACTAAACCTCTCTGACTAAACCTCTGACTAAACCTCTCTGACTAAACCTCTCTGATTAAACCTCTCTGACCAGACCTCTCTGACTAAACCTCTCTGACTAAACCTCTGACTAAACCTCTTTGACTAAACCGCTCTGACTAAACCTCTCTGACTAAATGTCTCTGACTGAACCTCTCTGACCAGATCTCTCTGACTAAACCTCTCTGACTAAACCTCTCTGACTAAACCTCTCTGACCGGACCTCTCTGACTAAACCTCTCTGACTAAACCTCTCTGACTAAACCTCTGACTAAACCTCTGACTAAACCTCTCTGACTAAACCTCTCTGATTAAACCTCTCTGACCAGACCTCTCTGACTAAACCTCTCTGACTAAACCTCTGACTAAACCTCTTTGACTAAACCTCTCTGACTAAACCTCTCTGACTAAATGTCTCTGACTGAACCTCTCTGACCAGATCTCTCTGACTAAACCTCTCTGACTAAACCTGTCTGACTAAACCTCTCTGACTAAACCTCTCTGACTAAACCTCTCTGACCGGACCTCTCTGACTAAACCT
Source organism: Oncorhynchus mykiss (assembly GCF_057628025.1). Taxonomy (NCBI): domain Eukaryota; kingdom Metazoa; phylum Chordata; class Actinopteri; order Salmoniformes; family Salmonidae; genus Oncorhynchus; species Oncorhynchus mykiss. The sequence goes on from NW_028322092.1 coordinate 2,770,567, forward strand.
CTCTGACTAAACCTCTCTGACTAAACCTCTGACTAAACCTCTGACTAAACCTCTCTGACTAAACCTCTCTGATTAAACCTCTCTGACCAGACCTCTCTGACTAAACCTCTCTGACTAAACCTCTGACTAAACCTCTCTGACTAAACCTCTGACTAAACCTCTCTGACTAAACCTCTCTGATTAAACCTCTCTGACTAAACCTCTCTGACTAAACCTCTCTGACTAAACCTGTCTGACTAAACCTCTCTGACTAAACCTCTGACTAAACCTCTCTGACTAAACCTCTCTGATTAAACCTCTCTGACCAGACCTCTCTGACTAAACCTCTCTGACTAAACCTCTGACTAAACCTCTTTGACTAAACCGCTCTGACTAAACCTCTCTGACTAAATGTCTCTGACTGAACCTCTCTGACCAGATCTCTCTGACTAATCTCTCTGACTAAATCTCTCTGACTAAACCTGTCTGACTAAACCTCTCTGACTAAACCTCTCTGACTAAACCTCTCTGACTAAACCTGTCTGACTAAACCTCTCTGACTAAACCTCTCTGACTAAACCTCTCTGACTAAACCTGTCTGACTAAACCTCTCTGACTAAACCTCTCTGACTAAACCTCTGACTAAACCTCTCTGACCAAACCTCTCTGACTAAACCTCTCTGACTAAACCTCTCTGACCAAACCTCTCTGACTAAACCTCTCTGACTAAACCTCTCTGACTAAACCTCTCTGACCAAACCTCTCTGACTAAACCTCTCTGACTAAACCTCTCTGACCAAACCTCTCTGACCAAACCTCTCTGACCAAACCTCTCTGACTAAACCTCTCTGACCAAACCTCTCTGACCAAACCTCTCTGACTAAACCTCTCTGACTAAACCTCTCTGACCAAACCTCTCTGACTAAACCTCTCTGACTAAACCTCTCTGACTAAACCTCTCTGACCAAACCTCTCTGACTAAACCTCTCTGACTAAACCTCTCTGACCAAACCTCTCTGACTAAACCTCTCTGACTAAACCTCTCTGACTAAATCTCTCTGACCAGACCTCTCTGACTAAACCTCTCTGACTAAACCTCTGACTAAACCTCTCTGACTAAACCTCTCTGTTCCTGCTGTTTATATTGTTTGTTCATCACCATGTGGTGTTTTGATGTTTCCAGAAGGTTTGTCAGGGTTTCCTCCCTAAGCTGTGTTGAGACAAGAAGCCAGAGCAGCAAGTCTCTCAGATCCCCTTTCCGTTTCTCCGTACGCACGTAAACCACCGACCGCCAAGAACAACGGCTGCTTTGGTGTCATGTACATCAAGAAGACCTGTCCCGGTTATGGTCGGTACCGGAACCGGTACCGGAACCAGAGAGTTCTGTTACTGTTCAACACACTGACACGTTATGGTCGGTACCAGAACCAGAGAGTTCTGTTACAACACACTGACACGTTATGGTCGGTACCAGAACCAGATAGTTCTGTTACTGTTACAACACACTGACACGTTATGGTCGGTACCAGAACCAGAGAGTTCTGTTACAACACACTGACACGTTATGGTCGGGGTTGGGAGGGAACAGGGGAGGACAGAGTTTCTCTGGGGGGGAGGACAGAGTTTCTCTGGGGGGGAGGTTTGGGAACGGGGGAGGACAGAGTTTCTCTAGGGGGGAGGTTTGGGAACGGGGGAGGACAGAGTTTCTCTGGGGGGGAGGGAGGGAACGGGGGAGGACAGAGTTCCTCTGGGGAGGGAGGGAGGGAGGGAACAGGGGAGGACAGAGTTTCTCTGGGGAGGGGGGAGGACAGAGTTTCTCTGGGGGGAGAGTGAGGGAATGGGGGAGGACAGAGTTTCTCTGGGGGGGGAGGACAGAGTTTCTCTGGGGGGAGAGTGAGGGAATGGGGGAGGACAGAGTTTCTCTAGGGGGGAGGTTTGGGAACGGGGGAGGACAGAGTTTCTCTGGGGGGGAGGGAGGGAACGGGGGAGGACAGAGTTTCTCTGGGGGGGGACAGAGTTTCTCTGGGGGGGGGGGGATAGGGGAGGACAGAGTTTCTCTGGGGGGGGGGGGGTAAGGACAGAGTTTCTCTGGGGGGAGGACAGAGTTTCTCTGGGGAGGGAGGGAGGGAGGGAACAGGGGAGGACAGAGTTTCTCTGGGGGGAGGACAGAGTTTCTCTGGGGGGGGGGCTGGGGGGAGTTTCTCTGGGCTTTTAAACCCATCTGCTTCACAGATGTTATATCGGGTTACTTCAGATAAAATGAGTGTCAAATATTTGAATTAAAACCTCAACAATTTGCACTTGTTTACTCAAATCTACATAACTCCGCAGTGAGAACATTCTAGACGCTGTGGCCCGCGCTGATTTTCAACAGCTTTTCAGCTTTCATCCATTTTTGATGTGTTGCCTTTTATAAACACAGTTTCAAAACACTCAGCATGGAAAACAATGGAAAAACGACGAGAGAGAGAGGGGGAGGGAGAGGGAGAGAGAGGGAGGGGGAGGGAGAGAGAGAGAGATGGAGAGGGGGAGGGGGAGGGAGAGAGAGAGAGTGAGTGAGAGAGAGAGAGAGGGATGGAGAGGGGGAGGGGAAGGGCGAGAGAGAGAGAGAGAGAGAGGGAAGGGGACAGAGAGTTGTGTTTTTTATGAAAGCTAATCCCTGGTTGGAGGAGGATGACAGCTCTTTAGCTGTGGGGTTCTGACATCTCGCCTGTCGAGATGAGATTTATCACTAAGTGATTCTGTTGTTGACTATAAACACCATGTCCTCTTGGTGCGGAGCTTCATGTCCACTACCCAGGCTGATGGTCATGGAGACCCACTGAGACGTTTCCTCCTAGTCTGACCCAGGCTGATGGTCATGGAGACACACTGAGACGCTTCCTCCTAGTCTGACCCAGGCTGATGGTCATGGAGACCCACTGAGACGTTTCCTCCTAGTCTGACCCAGGCTGATGGTCATGGCGACCCACTGAGACGTTTCCTCCTAGTCTGACCCAGGCTGATGGTCATGGAGACCCACTGAGACGTAGATGTTTCTCATCGTCTCTAGATGTTTCTCGTCATCTCTAGATGTTTCTCGTCGTCTCTAGATGTTTCTCGTCATCTCTAGATGTTTCTCATCGTCTCTAGATGTTTCTCGTCGTCTCTAGATGTTTCTCGTCGTCTCTAGATGTTTCTCGTCATCTCTAGATGTTTCTCGTCGTCTCTAGATGTTTCTCGTCATCTCTAGATGTTTCTCATCGTCTCTAGATGTTTCTCGTCGTCTCTAGGTGTTTCTCGTCGTCTCTAGATGTTTCTCGTCGTCTCTAGATGTTTCTCGTCGTCTCTAGATGTTTCTCTTGGTCTCTAGATGTTTCTCGTCATCTCTAGATGTTTCTCGTCGTCTCTAGATGTTTCTCGTCGTCTCTAGATGTTTCTCGTCGTCTCTAGATGTTTCTAGATGTTTCTCTTGGTCTCTAGATGTTTCTCGTTGTCTCTAGATGTTTCTCGTCGTCTCTAGATGTTTCTCGTCGTCTCTAATGTTTCTCGTCGTCTCTAGATGTTTCTCATCGTCTCTAGTTGTTTCTCGTCGTCTCTAGATGTTTCTCGTCGTCTCTAGATGTTTTTCGTTGTCTCTAGATGTTTCTCGTCGTCTCTAGATGTTTCTCGTGGTCTCTAGATGTTTTTCGTCGTTTCTAGATGTTTCTCGTGGTCTCTAGATGTTTCTCGTGGTCTCTAGATGTTTCTCGTCGTTTCTAGATGTTTCTCGTGGTCTCAAGATGTTTCTCGTGGTCTCTAGATGTTTCTCGTCGTCTCTAGATGTTTCTAGATGTTTCTCATCATCTCTAGATGTTTCCTGTCTGTCTGTCTGTCCTATACCACAGCAAGGTGTGTGTGAATAGCCAGGACAGTCTGTTGTCTCATGGTCCTGGTTAGCAGGACATTATATCACCAGTATTCAGGGTGTTAGAGTAGAGAGACATTGACATTTGTCCCATCACACACACACAGGCCGCCCACACACACACACACACACACACACATTTGTCCCATCACACACACACACCGTCCCTGTCTCAATCCCTGCCTCCCCCTGCCTCTCTCTCTCTCACACACAGTCCCTGCCTCCCCCTGCCTCTCTCTCTCTCTCACACACAGTCCCTGCCTCCCCCTGCCTCTCTCTCTCACACACACAGTCCCTGCCTCCCCCTACCTCTCTCTCACACACAGTCCCTGCCTCCCCCTGCCTCTCTCTCTCACACACACAGTCCCTGCCTCCCCCTGCCCCTCTCTCTCTCACACACAGTCCCTGCCTCCCCCTGCCCCTCGCTCTCTCACACACAGTCCCTGCCCCCCCCCCCCCCCTGCCTCTCTCTCGCACACACAGTCCCTGCCTCCCCCTGCCTCTCTCTCTCTCACACACAGTCCCTGCCTCCCCCTGCCTCTCTCTCTCTCACACACAGTCCCCCCCCTGCCTTCGGTAACATGTTGAAGTCTTGGCTCAGCTCTTCAGGATCCATTTCATTTCGTTTGGCCCGTGCCTCCCAGTGAGATAGTTTTCCAAACTCAAAACACATGAAGTGGATAGAGACACAGAGCTGCAGAGCCACCTTAAATCCACTGGCAACAACAGCTGGCCTTTAGTGGTCCTGGGACATAACAGATGGGGTGTTGGGTGTTTCTGCTCTGATGGCTCTGATGGTCTCAGTCTAATGGCTGTAACATAATGGGACTGACAGTCCTGTGTGTCTCCATACCCTCCAGAGATCTATGGCTTTAACATATGGGACTGACAGCCCTGTGTGTCTCCATACCCTCCAGAGACCTATGGCTGTAACATAATGGGACTGACAGCCCTGTGTGTCTCCATACCCTCCAGAGACCTATGGCTGTAACATAATGGGACTGACAGCCCTGTGTGTCTCCATACCCTCCAGAGATCTATGGCTTTAACATATGGGACTGACAGCCCTGTGTGTCTCCATACCGTCCAGAGATCTATTGTCTCAAGTCTCCTTTCAGTTGGTCTCGCTACGTAATGATCTGTTTCTCTCTCATAAACTTCACAGTCACACAAGACACCACTCACAAGTGTTGTACAGAAGGACACATGACAAGTGTTGTACAGAAGGACACATGACAAGTGTTGTACAGAAGGACACATGACAAGTGTTGTACAGAAGGACACATGACAAGTGTTGTACAGAAGGACACATGACAAGTGTTGTACAGAAGGACACATGACAAGTGTTGTACAGAAGGACACATGACAAGTGTTATACAGAAGGACACATGACAAGTGTTGTACAGAAGGACACATGACAAGTGTTGTACAGAAGGACACATGACAAGTGTTGTACAGAAGGACACATGACAAGTGTTGTACAGAAGGACACATGACAAGTGTTGTACAGAAGGACACATGACAAGTTAGAGTTAAGATGTTGTGCTGCCTTCATCTAGAACGTATTGTATAAACACTTTATCTTGATGATCCTCTGCAGTAGACCAGACTCTGTAGTCAGGAGGACAGAGCTGCAGTAGACCCAGACTCTGTAGTCAGGACGACAGAGCTGCAGTAGACCCAGACTCTGTAGTCAGGACGACAGAGCTGCAGTAGACCAGACTCTGTAGTCAGGACGACAGAGCTGCAGTAGACCAGACTCTGTTGTCAGAACGACAGAGCTGCAGTAGACCCAGACTCTGTAGTCAGAACGACAGAGCTGCAGTAGACCCAGACTCTGTAGTCAGAACGACAGAGCTGCAGTAGACCCAGACTCTGTAGTCAGGACGACAGAGCTGCAGTAGACCCAGACTCTGTAGTCAGGACGACAGAGCTGCAGTAGACCAGACTCTGTAGTCAGGACGACAGAGCTGCAGTAGACCAGACTCTGTTGTCAGAACGACAGAGCTGCAGTAGACCCAGACTCTGTAGTCAGAACGACAGAGCTGCAGTAGACCCAGACTCTGTAGGCAAGACGACAGAGCTGCAGTAGACCCAGACTCTGTAGGCAAGACGACAGAGCTGCAGTAGACCCAGACTCTGTAGTCAAGACGACAGAGCTGCAGTAGACCAGACTCTGTAGTCAGGACGACAGAGCTGCAGTAGACCCAGATTCTGTAGTCAAGACGACAGAGCTGCAGTAGACCCAGATTCTGTAGTCAAGACGACAGAGCTGCAGTAGACCAGACTCTGTTGTCAGGACGACAGAGCTGCAGTAGACCCAGACTCTGTAGTCAGAACGACAGAGCTGCAGTAGACCCAGACTCTGTAGGCAAGACGACAGAGCTGCAGTAGACCCAGACTCTGTAGTCAGGACGACAGAGCTGCAGTAGACCCAGACTCTGTAGGCAAGACGACAGAGCTGCAGTAGACCCAGTAGACCCAGACTCTGTACTGACAGGCCAGGCAGGTCGTATGTTGTACTGACAGGCCAGGCAGGTCGTATGTTGTACTGACAGGCCAGGCAGGTCGTATGTTGTACTGACAGGCCAGGCAGGTCGTATGTTGTACTGACAGACCAGGCAGGTCGTGTGTTGTACTGACAGGCCAGGCAGGTCGTGTGTTGTACTGACAGGCCAGGCAGGTCGTATGTTGTACTGACAGGCCAGGCAGGTCGTATGTTGTACTGACAGGCCAGGCAGGTCGTATGTTGTACTGACAGGCCAGGCAGGTCATATGTTGTACTGACAGGCCAGGCAGGTCGTATGTTGTACTGACAGGCCAGGCAGGTCGTATGTTGTACTGACAGGCCAGGCAGGTCGTGTGTTGTACTGACAGGCCAGGCAGGTCGTATGTTGTACTGACAGGCCAGGCAGGTTGTGTGTTGTACTGACAGGCCAGGCAGGTCGTATGTTGTACTGACAGGCCAGGCAGGTCATATGTTGTACTGACAGGCCAGGCAGGTCGTATGTTGTACTGACAGGCCAGGCAGGTCGTATGTTGTACTGACAGACCAGGCAGGTCGTATGTTGTACTGACAGACCAGGCAGGTCGTATGTTGTACTGACAGGCCAGGCAGGTCGTATGTTGTACTGACAGACCAGGCAGGTCGTATGTTGTACTGACAGACCAGGCAGGTCGTATGTTGTACTGACAGGCCAGGCAGGTCGTATGTTGTACTGACAGGCCAGGCAGGTCGTATGTTGTACTGACAGGCCAGGCAGGTCGTATGTTGTACTGACAGGCCAGGCAGGTCGTATGTTGTACTGACAGGCCAGGCAGGTCGTATGTTGTACTGACAGACCAGGCAGGTCATATGTTGTACTGACAGACCAGGCAGGTCGTATGTTGTACTGACAGGCCAGGCAGGTCGTATGTTGTACTGACAGACCAGGCAGGTCGTATGTTGTACTGACAGGCCAGGCAGGTCGTATGTTGTACTGACAGGCCAGGCAGGTCGTATGTTGTACTGACAGGCCAGGCAGGTCGTATGTTGTACTGACAGACCAGGCAGGTCTAAAAAATATTTAGGGATTGAAAATATGAAATTCAGGAAGCTTTTCCTTCCCCCTGTGTGTGTGTGTGCGTGTGTGCGTGCGTGTGTGTGTGTGTGTGTGTGTGTGTGTGTGTGTGGGGATGGGATGGGATGGGATGATAACTTGCTGTCCGTTCGACTCAGGCGTCCAACGGTCGACCATAAATATGAGTGTGGTTCTCCTCTGCTCTCTCCCTGACCACATGATAATAGGCTGGATGGCAGAATACAGGCTGAGCTCACACACACAGAGAGAGAGAGAGGGCCGTCTCTGTTTAAGGGTTACACCTCTCTCTGCCCATGGCACCAGATCAGAGATCCATTAACAGGGCGTTAGTAGTGGAGGGACAGACGGCTGCAGCACAGCCAGGGTCTCCAGGGAAACACATGGTTATTATGGGCTGGCTGGAGGAGAGGAGAGGAGAGGAGAGGAGAGGAGAGGAGAGGAGAGGAGAGGAGAGGAGAGGAGAGGAGAGGAGAGGAGAGGAGAGGAGAGGAGAGGAGAGGGGCCGTCTCTGTTTAATGGCTACACCTCTCTCTGCCCATGGCACCAGATCAGGAGGAGAGGAGAGGAGAGGAGAGGAGAGGAGAGAGGACTTTAAACTTCCTAATTAGTGAGAATATTAAGATGGTCATCGTGGTTGCAGCTGTGTTTTACCTCATCATGCCGTGGTGCTTGCTGTTCCACCCTGCCCTGGTCATCTGGGCTGGAGGAGAGGATCATGGGAGAAGAGGAGTCTTCTGGCCAGTTGGGATGAGGCTCTCTCTGTTGTAATAGGATGATGATAGCCACAGTTAGTCAGTTCAGTGCTGCTCTGAGAGAGACGAGGCCTGCCTGAGAGTTCCCCAGCCTAGTGCTGCTCTGAGAGAGGAGGCCTGCCTGGGAGTTCCCCAACCTAGTGCTGCTCTGAGAGAGACGAGGCCTGCCTGGGAGTTCCCCAGCCTGGTGCTGCCCTGAGAGAGAGGAGGCCTGCCTGGGAGTTCCCCAGCCTAGTGCTGCTCTGAGAGAGGAGGCCTGCCTGGGAGTTCCCCAGCCTGGTGCTGCTCTGAGAGAGAGGAGGCCTGCCTGGGAGTTCCCCAGCCTAGTGCTGCTCTGAGAGAGAGGAGGCCTGCCTGGGAGTTCCCCAGCCTAGTGCTGCTCTGAGAGAGACGAGGCCTGCCTGGGAGTTCCCCAGCCTAGTGCTGCTCTGAGAGAGACGAGGCCTGCCTGGGAGTTCCCCAGCCTAGTGCTGCTCTGAGAGAGAGGAGGCCTGCCTGGGAGCTCCCCAGCCTAGTGCTGCTCTGAGAGAGAGGAGGCCTGCCTGGGAGCTCCCCAACCTAGTGCTGCTCTGAGAGAGAGGAGGCCTGCCTGGGAGCTCCCCAGCCTAGTGCTGCTCTGAGAGAGAGAAGGCCTGCCTGGGAGTTCCCCAGCCTAGTGCTGCTCTGAGAGAGACGAGGCCTGCCTGGGAGTTCCCCAGCCTAGTGCTGCTCTGAGAGAGACGAGGCCTGCCTGGGAGTTCCCCAGCCTAGTGCTGCTCTGAGAGAGACGAGGCCTGCCTGGGAGTTCCCCAGCCTAGTGCTGCTCTGAGAGACAGGAGGCCTGCCTGGGAGTTCCCCAGGCTAGTGCTGCTCTGAGAGACAGGAGGCCTGCCTGGATCATGTCAGCACAAGGCCGCAGCGCAGACAGAATGAAAACAAGACGGAGGGTTTTGGTTATTGTAAACAGCGGGAGCAAAACAAATGGTGGAACAACAGAGCAGTTAGTTCCGTGTTCTCTGGGTTCCCCGGCAGGCAGCAGTTTAAAGGGCCGTTAAAGAGTTGGTTCTCTGGGTTCCCCGGCAGGCAGCAGTTTAAAGGGCCGTTAAAGAGTTGGTTCTCTGGGTTCCCCGGCAGGCAGCAGTTTAAAGGGCCGTTAAAGAGTTGGTTCTCTGGGTTCCCCGGCAGGCAGCAGTTTAAAGGGCCATTAAAGAGTTGGTTCTCTGGGTTCCCCGGCAGGCAGCAGTTTAAAGGGCCGTTAAAGAGTTGGTTCTCTGGGTTCCCCGGCAGGCAGCAGTTTAAAGGGCCGTTAAAGAGTTGGTTCTCTGGGTTCCCCGGCAGGCAGCAGTTTAAAGGGCCATTAAAGAGTTGGTTCTCAGGACAGATTACTCATACACAGGACAGCATCCAAGTGTTCTGTTGACTGACAGACCAGACCAGACCAGAGACGCACGTCCATTGTCAGCGATTGGCGGAGACCAAAGTTTATGGAGATTTATGAGATCATCGAGCTTGGGTCCTAACCAAGGTCGTAGCCGAGGTCAGTCCCTCTGTCACGACTGCAAGGAGATGGACTGAGCCAGAACTGTCCTGTGTTTGTCTGACCAAGTGTCTGTCTGGGTTCACACGTCTCACTGTAGGAACCAACGGCTAGCTCATCTGCTTCTCATCAAGTTCAACTGTGGTATTTGGGTGTTGTGATGTTGGAGAGGTACAAGACAGGGATGTCCTCTCTCTCCTTTGCTCTTTGTTTAGCGTTAAAAGGGGTTTGGAGTTAAAGGGGAAGCTCACCAATTTTTTTTTACATGTAGACTTATTTTCACTCTTTCTGTGATTGTAGTTGAGCCCCAAAACCATTTTTTTTTTTTCGTAACAGAAATTTGCCCTAATTACAATGCGTTATGAAAATGTGCCTGAAGCATGTTATAAAGCATGTTATAAAGCATGTTATAAAGCATGTTATAAACTATGTTATAAACTATGTTATAAAGCATGTTATAAAGCATGTTATAAAGCATGTTATAAAGCATGTTATAAAGCTTGTTATAAAGCTTGTTATAAAGCTTGTTATAAAGCATGTTATAAAGCATGTTATAAAGCTTGTTATAAAGCATGTTATAAAGCATGTTATAAAGCATGTTATAAAGCTTGTTATAAAGCATGTTATAAAGCATGTTATAAAGCATGTTATAAAGCATGTTATAAAGCTTGTTATAAAGCATGTTATAAAGCATGTTATAAAGCATGTTATAAAGCATGTTATAAAGCATGTTATAAAGCATGTTATAAAGCATGTTATAAAGCATGTTATAAAGCTTGTTATAAAGCATGTTATAAAGCATGTTATAAAGCATGTTATAAAGCATGTTATAAAGCTTGTTATATAGCATGTTATAAACTATGTTATAAACCATGTTATAAAGCATGTTATAAACTATGTTATAAACCACTGCAAACCAACTCATTGTACGTTAGAGGTGTTTAAAGCTACAAGGTGCCCAGCTCTACGTTACACAAAGCCTTTACTGATGGTTTATACTGTATGTCTCTCTGTGCTCCGTGTAGACCCGGTCCAGTCAGTCTCAGTGCTGTTGGAGCTGCAGGATATCCTGTTGAGGACGGGTCTGAAGGATCGGAGCCGTCTGCTGCTGGGGCCTTTCTCCTGTAGCGCCGCCCTAGAGGCCAGGTGGTGTAGGCACAGCAGCAGTCCTGAACCTGAGACTGGGACCCCTAAACTACTGCTGAACCTGAAGGGAGGCCTACTGCAGGTGAGAGGGAACACCCACAATCCTCTGGTTGGAGGCTCCCTGATTTCCTCCTCATTCCTTCCTGATTCCGGGAATTCTTCCAACCAGGTTTTCTGGGAAACTAACAAAATGTAGAGAAATGTATCAGATTATTTACAACCCTGTGTGCCATTCTCACCCTAATTCAGTAACATAGAGTTAGTCCACCTTTCTGTCAGAGATCTGATGAGACCAAACATTTTCCCCATACTGTCATTCATCACCCTAATGATCTCACCCTAATGACCTCTACTGGTTATTCATCACTCTAATGACCTCTACTAATGACCTCTACTGGTTATTCATCACCCTAATGACCTCACCCTAATGACCTCTACTGGTTATTCATCACCCTAATGACCTCTACTGGTTATTCATCACTCTAATGACCTCTACTAATGACCTCTACTGGTTATTCATCACCCTAATGACCTCTTACTGGTTATTCATCACTTTAATGACTGTTAGGGGTCGACTGGTACTTCTACTGTTAGGGATCGACTGGTACTTCTACTGTTAGGGATCGACTGGTACTTCTACTGTTAGGGTGAAGACTGGTACTTCTACTGTTAGGGATCGACTGGTACTTCTACTGTTAGGGATCGACTGGTACTTCTACTGTTAGGGATCGACTGGTACTTCTACTGTTAGGGTGAAGACTGCTACCTCTACTGTTAGGGTACAGACTGGTACTTCTACTGTTAGGGTGAAGACTGCTACCTCTACTGTTAGGGTACAGACTGGTACTTCTACTGTTAGGGTACAGACTGGTACTTCTACTGTTAGGGTACAGACTGGTACTTCTACTGTTAGGGATTGACTGGTACTTCTACTGTTAGGGATCAACTGGTACTTCTACTGTTAGGGATCGACTGGTACTTCTACTCTTTGGGTGAAGACTGGTACTTCTACTGTTAGGGTACAGACTGGTACTTCTACTGTCAGGGTACAGACTGGTACTTCTACTGTTAGGGATCGACTGGTACTTCTACTGTTAGGCTGAAGACTGGTACTTCTACTGTCAGGGTACAGACTGGTACTTCTACTGTTAGGGTACAGACTGGTACTTCTACTGTTAGGGATCGACTGGTACTTCTACTGTCAGGGTACAGACTGGTACTTCTACTGTTAGGGTACAGACTGGTACTTCTACTGTTAGGGATCGACTGGTACTTCTACTGTTAGGGATCGACTGGTACTTCTACTGTTAGGGTGAAGACTGGTACTTCTACTGTTAGGGTACAGACTGGTACTTCTACTGTTAGGGTACAGACTGGTACTTCTACTGTTAGGGTACAGACTGGTACTTCTACTGTTAGGGTGAAGACTGCTACCTCTACTGTTAGGGTACAGACTGGTACTTCTACTGTTAGGCTGAAGACTGGTACTTCTACTGTTAGGGTACAGACTGGTACTTCTACTGTTAGGGTACAGACTGGTACTTCTACTGTTAGGGTGAAGACTGCTACCTCTACTGTTAGGGTACAGACTGGTACTTCTACTGTTAGGGTACAGACTGGTACTTCTACTGTTAGGGTACAGACTGGTACTTCTACTGTTAGGGATCGACTGGTACTTCTACTGTTAGGGATCAACTGGTACTTCTACTGTTAGGGAGCGACTGGTACTTCTACTCTTTGGGTGAAGACTGGTACTTCTACTGTTAGGGTACAGACTGGTACTTCTACTGTTAGGGTACAGACTGGTACTTCTACTGTCAGGGTACAGACTGGTACTTCTACTGTTAGGGATCGACTGGTACTTCTACTGTTAGGCTGAAGACTGGTACTTCTACTGTTAGGGTACAGACTGGTACTTCTACTGTTAGGGTACAGACTGGTACTTCTACTGTTAGGGTGAAGACTGCTACCTCTACTGTTAGGGTACAGACTGGTACTTCTACTGTTAGGGTACAGACTGGTACTTCTACTGTTAGGGTACAGACTGGTACTTCTACTGTTAGGGTACAGACTGGTACTTCTACTGTTAGGGTACAGACTGGTACTTCTACTGTTAGGGATCGACTGGTACTTCTACTGTTAGGCTGAAGACTGGTACTTCTACTGTCAGGGTACAGACTGGTACTTCTACTGTTAGGGTACAGACTGGTACTTCTACTGTTAGGGATCGACTGGTACTTCTACTGTCAGGGTACAGACTGGTACTTCTACTGTTAGGGTACAGACTGGTACTTCTACTGTCAGGGTACAGACTGGTACTTCTACTGTTAGGGTACAGACTGGTACTTCTACTGTCAGGGTACTGCTGTAAGTGTTCCACATTACAACAGGGGGAAACTTCTTGACGTTTTGTCTAATGCACTTATTGCGAGCCATTAACAGAAAGATCAGTCACAACTCAACACTTAATAAATAATCATACATTTCCTTCTGCAAATACGGAGTGTTTGTGGTGTTTTAATGAAGTCTTCTACAAAAAACACCCAAATTCCTCCGAACTTGAGAAATACCCACATTTTCCTGTTTGTACGTTTAGTCACCCTCCTCCACAGCAGAGTAGAGCCCAGTCTGGTTCTGTGTCTCAACTATTTTTTTGACTCAGAGATTCCTGCCTTCCTGTCCAAACCCCATCCCCAACACAACCCCCCGCCCCATCCTTAACCCCCAATCTCAACCCCAACCCCCAGCCCATCCCCAACCCCATCATTAACCCCAACCCCATCTCAAACTCTCAACCCCATCCCCAACCCCATCCTTAACCCTCACCCCCAACCCAATCCCCAATCCCATCCCCTAACCCCCAACCCCATCCCGAACTCTACCCTCTACCCTCTCCTTAACCCCTAACCCCATCCTTAACCCCTAACCCAATCCTTAACTCCATCCTTAACCCTCAGCCCCAACCCCATCCATAATCTCCAAACCCATCCTTAACCCCCAACACCACCCTTAACCCCCAACACCACCCTTAACCCCCAACCTCATCCTTAACCCCCAAACCCATCCTTAACCCCCAACCCCACCCTTAACCCCGAATCCCATCCTTAACCCCCAACCCTACCCTTAACCCTGAATCCCATCCTTAACCCCCAACCCCATCCTTACCCCTCAGCCCCAACCCCTTCCTTAACTTCCAAACCCATCCTTAACCCCCAGCCCCAGCCCTAACACAATCCTTAACCCCCAACCCCATCCTTAACCCCCAACCTCACCCTTAACCCCCAACCCATCATTATCCCCAACCCCATCATTAACCCCCAAACCCATCCTTAACCCCCAACCCCATCCCAACCCCATCCTTAATCCCCAACCCCATCCTTAATCCCCAAACCATCCTTAACCCCCAACCCCATCCTTAACCCCCAGCCCCATCCTTAACCCCCAACCCCATCCTCAACCCCCAACCCCATCCTTAACCCCCAACCCCATCCTTAATCCACAAACCCATCCTTAACCCCCAAACCCATCCTTAACCCCCAGCCCCAACCCCATCCTTAATCCCCAAACCCATCCTTAACCCCCAAACCCATCCTTAACCCTCAACCCCATCCTTAACCCCCACCCTCAACCCCATCCTTAACCCCCAGCCCCAACCCCATCCTTAACCCTCATCCCAACCCCAACAACTCAACACTTAATAAATAATCATACATTTCCTTCTGCAAATACGGAGTGTTTGTGGTGTTTTAATGAAGTCTTCTACAAAAACCACCCAAATTCCTCCGAACTTGAGAAATACCCACATTTTCCTGTTTGTACGTTTAGTCACCCTCCTCCACAGCAGAGTAGAGCCCAGTCTGGTTCTGTGTCTCAACTGTTTTTTGACTCAGAGATTCCTGCCTTCCTGTCCAAACCCATTCCCCAAGCCCCAGCCCAACCCCCCCACCCCATTCTTATCCCCCCGCCCTATACTTAACCCCCAATCTTAACCCCAACCCCCAGCCCATCCCCAACCCCATCATTAACCCCCAACCCCATTCCAAACTCTCAATCCCATCCCCAACCCCATCCTTAACCCTCACCCCCAACCCCTTCCCGAACTCTACCCTCTCCTTAACCCCCAACCCCAGCCTCAACCCCATCCTTACCCCTCAGCCCCAACACCATCCTTAACCCCCAAACCCATCCTTAACCCCCAAACCCATCCTTAACCCCCAACCCCATCCTTAACCCCCAACCCCATCCTTAACCCCCAACCCCATGCTTAACCCCCAACCTTAACCCCCAACCCTATCCTTCACCCCCTACCCCATTCTTAACCCCCAACCCATCCTTAACCCCCGAACCAATCCTTAACCCCCGAACCCATCCTTAACCCCCAACCCCAGCCTCAACCCCATCCTTACCCCTCAGCCCCAACACCATCCTTAATCCCCAAACCCATCCTTAACCCCCAAACCCATCCTTAACCCCCAACCCCATCCTTAACCCCCAACCCCATCCTTAACCCCCAACCCCATGCTTAACCCCCAACCTTAACCCCCAACCCTATCCTTCACCCCCTACCCCATTCTTAACCCCCAACCCATCCTTAACCCCCGAACCAATCCTTAACCCCCGAACCCATCCTTAACACCAACCCCGTTCTTAACCCCCAAACCCATCCTTAACCCCCAACCCCATCCTTAACCCCCAACCTCATCCTTTACCCCAACCCCATTCTTAACCCCCAACCTCATCATTAACCCCCAACCCCATTCTTTACCCCAACCCCATCCTTAACCCCATTCTTAACCCCTAGCTCTTAGCCCCAACCCCATCCTTAACCCCAAACCCCATTCTTAACCCCCAACCCCATCATTAACCCCCAACCCCATTCTTTACCCCAACCCCATCCTTAACCCCTAACCTCATCCTTAACCCCCAACCCCATCCTTAACCCCCAACCTCATTCTTTACCCCAACCCCATCCTTAACTCTTAACCCCATCCTTAACACCCAACCCCATCCTTAACACCCAACCCCATCCTTTACCCCAACCCCATCCTTAACCCCCAACCCCAACCTTAACCCCCAACCCCATGCTTAACCCCCATCCTTAACTCCCAACCCCATCCTTAACCCCCAACCTTAACTCCCAACCCCATCCTTATCCCCCAACCCCATCCTTAACCCCCAACCCCAACCTTAACCCCCAACCTTAACCCCCAACCCCATCCTTAACCCCCAACCTTAACCCCCAACCTCATCCTTAACCCCCAACCCATCCTTAACCCCCAACCCCATCCTTAACTCCACCTTAACGCCCAACCCCATCCTTAACTCCCAACCCCATCCTTAACCGCCAACCCCATCCTTAACCCCAACCCCATCCTAAACCCCCAACCCCATCCTTAACTCCACCTTAACCCCCAACCCCATCCTTAACCCCCAACCCCATCCTTAACCCCCAACCCCATCCTTAACTCCACCTTAACCCCCAACCCCATCCCCAACCCCATCCTTAACCCCCAACCCCATCCTTAACCCCCAACCCCATGCTTAACCCCCAACCTTAACCCCCAACCCCATCCTTAACCCCCAACCCCATCCTTAACTCCACCTTAACCCCCAACCCCATCCTTAACCCCCAACCCCATCCCCAACCCCATCCTTAACCCCCAACCCCATCCTTAACCCCCAACCCCATGCTTAACCCCCAACCTTAACCCCCAACCCCATCCTTAACCCCCAACCCCATCCTTAACTCCACCTTAACCCCCAACCCCATCCCCAACCCCATCCTTAACCCCCAACCCCATCCTTAACCCCCAACCCCATGCTTAACCCCCAACCTTAACCCCCAACCCCATCCTTAACCCCCAACCCCACCCCCAACCCCATCCTTAACCCCCAACCCCAACCTTAACCCCCAACCCCATCCTTAACCCCATCCTACCCTGTACAGTAGTACCCTGTCTTGTAATATTCTCCTTGTGTGTGTTTAGGTGTTCTGGGGCCAGGAGCATGTAAACTGTCTGCGGCTGGTGTATGAACACCTGCAGGCCTACCTCCAGAGGAACCAGGGATCTGGGTCAGGGGCTGGGACTGGGTCTGGGTTTGGGGCTGGGACTGGGTCTGGGACTGGGTCTGGAACTGGGTCTGGGTTTGGGGCTGAAGAGGAAAAGCCCCCCATTGACACCCAGTCACCCCCCTCCCCTGAATCCCCCTCCCCCAGGACAGAACACAGCTCTGACGACCTCCGCACCGGGCTGTTCCAGTACATACAGAACTCAGGTGACCATCATACCTCACTACTACCTATTCACCTGTTTCTCAGGTAATAACGCACTGTTACTATCTATTAGATACAGGTAATAACACACTGTTACTATCTATTAGATACAGGTAATAACACACTGTTACTATCTATTAGATACAGGACTCAGGTAATAACACACTGTTACTATCTATTAGATACAGGACTCAGGTAATAACACACTGTTACTATCTATTAGATACATGACTCAGGTAATAACACACTGTTACTATCTATTAGATACAGGACTCAGGTAATAACACACTGTTTTTATCTAATAGATACAGGTAATAACACACCTCATTACGGTCAACATGGCAACAGGACAGCAGAATATGGAGACGTTGGTGTGAAAGCCCTTTATAATTATATAAGGTGGTGGTGGAACAGAACGAGTTCCCAAACACACTTCAGCCCCGCTTGAACAGAAAGGGGATCAGGGCTTCTGCATGTGGAATAGAACGAGTTCCCAAACAGAAAGGGGATCAGGGCTTCTGCATGTGGAACAGAACGAGTTCCCAAACAGAAAGGGGATCGATCGGGGCTTCTGCATGTGGAATAGAACGAGTTCCCAAACAGAAAGGGGATCAGGGCTTCTGCATGTGGAATAGAACGAGTTCCCAAACAGAAAGGGGATCAGGGCTTCTGCATGTGGAATAGAACGAGTTCCCAAACAGAAAGGGGATCGGGGCTTCTGCATGTGGAACAGAACGAGTTCCCAAACAGAAAGGGGATCGGGGCTTCTGCATGTGGAATAGCACGAGTTCCCAAACAGAAAGGGGATCAGGGCTTCTGCATGTGGAATAGAACGAGTTCCCAAACAGAAAGGGGATCAGGGCTTCTGCATGTGGAATAGAACGAGTTCCCAAACAGAAAGGGGATCAGGGCTTCTGCATGTGGAATAGAACGAGTTCCCAAACAGAAAGGGGATCGGGGCTTCTGCATGTGGAATAGAACGAGTTCCCAAACAGAAAGGGGATCAGGGCTTCTGCATGTGGAATAGAACGAGTTCCCAAACAGAAAGGGGATCAGGGCTTCTGCATGTGGAACAGAACGAGTTCCCAAACAGAAAGGGGATCGATCGGGGCTTCTGCATGTGGAATAGAACGAGTTCCCAAACAGAAAGGGGATCAGGGCTTCTGCATGTGGAATAGAACGAGTTCCCAAACAGAAAGGGGATCAGGGCTTCTGCATGTGGAATAGAACGAGTTCCCAAACAGAAAGGGGATCGGGGCTTCTGCATGTGGAATAGAACGAGTTCCCAAACAGAAAGGGGATCAGGGCTTCTGCATGTGGAATAGAACGAGTTCCCAAACAGAAAGGGGATCGGGGCTTCTGCATGTGGAATAGAACGAGTTCCCAAACAGAAAGGGGATCGGGGCTTCTGCATGTGGAATAGAACGAGTTCCCAAACAGAAAGGGGATCAGGGCTTCTGCATGTGGAATAGAACGAGTTCCCAAACAGAAAGGGGATCAGGGCTTCTGCATGTGGTCTCAGAGAGGAAGACATTACGTCTGTTTCCAGTAAAACACAGTTTGTTCTCCTCCCTGGACACGCTGTCTTCCTCCCGGACTCTCACACACGGTGGAGAGAGATCAAACCCTCTCCTCGCCCTCTCAGCTATCTGCCCTGTCAGCCGTGGTCAGTCAGCCTCTCCTCTCCCTCTCAGCTATCTGCCCTGTCAGCCGTGGTCAGTCAGCCTCTCCTCTCCCTGTCAGCTATCTGCCCTGTCAGCCGTGGTCAGTCAGCCTCTCCTCTCCCTATCAGCTATCTGCCCTGTCAGCCGTGGTCAGTCAGTCTCTCCTCTCCCTATCAGCTATCTGCCCTGTCAGCTATCTGCCCTGTCAGCCGTGGTCAGTCAGCCTCTCCTGTCCCTGTCAGCTATCTGCCCTGTCAGCCGTGGTCAGTCAGCCTCTCCTGTCCCTGTCAGCTATCTGCCCTGTCATCCGTGGTCAGTCAGCCTCTCCTCTCCCTGTCAGCTATCTGCCCTGTCAGCCGTGGTCAGTCAGTCTCTCCTGTCCCTGTCAGCTATCTGCCCTGTCAGCCGTGGTCAGTCAGTCTCTCCTCACCCTGTCAGCTATCTGCCCTGTCAGCCGTGGTCAGTCAGTCTCTCCTGTCCCTGTCAGCTATCTGCCCTGTCAGCCGTGGTCAGTCAGCCTCTCCTCTCCTTGTTTGTTGCATCGTTCCTCTGGTCTCTGATGCATTTAATACAGCTCTTTCCTCTTAATGGAGACAGGAGGCCTTCCTTCCCAGCAGTAAAAACAGTAGAGAGTCT
>NW_028322092.1:2800000-2837500 GCF_057628025.1 Oncorhynchus mykiss
TTAGTTGAGGTCATCTGTCCATGTAGGTGGGGGTACCGGTACCGAGTACGTGGGGGTACAGGTTAGTTGAGGTCATCTGTCCATGTAGGTGGGGGTACAGGTACCGAGTACGTGGGGGTACAGGTTAGTTGAGGTCATCTGTCCATGTAGGTGGGGGTACCGGTACCGAGTACGTGGGGGTACAGGTTAGTTGAGGTCATCTGTCCATGTAGGTGGGGGTACCGGTACCGAGTACGTGGGGGTACAGGTTAGTTGAGGTCATCTGTCCATGTAGGTGGGGGTACCGGTACCGAGTACGTGGGGGTACAGGTTAGTTGAGGTCATCTGTCCATGTAGGTGGGGGTACAGGTACCGAGTACGTGGGGGTACAGGTTAGTTGAGGTCATCTGTCCATGTAGGTGGGGGTACCGGTACCGAGTACGTGGGGGTACAGGTTAGTTGAGGTCATCTGTCCATGTAGGTGGGGGTACCGGTACCGAGTACGTGGGGGTACAGGTTAGTTGAGGTCATCTGTCCATGTAGGTGGGGGTACCGGTACCGAGTACGTGGGGGTACAGGTTAGTTGAGGTCATCTGTCCATGTAGGTGGGGGCACCGGTACCGAGTACGTGGGGGTACAGGTTAGTTGAGGTCATCTGTCCATGTAGGTGGGGGTACAGGTACCGAGTCAATGCGTGGGGTACAGGTTAGTTGAGGTCATTTGTCCATGTAGGTGGAGGTGAAGTGACTCAGCATAGATAATAAACAGTGAGTAGCAGCAGTTTACAAAAGGGAGGGGGGGGGGGGGGCAATATAAATTGTTCGGTGATGATTTCATTTATTGTTCAGGAGTCTTATGTCTTTGGGGGTAGAAGCTGTTAAGGAGCCTTTTGGTCCTAGACTTGGTGCTCCGGTAGCAGAGAGAACAGTCTATGACTGGGGTGACTGGAGTTTCTGACAATTTTATGGGCCTTCCTCTTGCACCGCCTAGTATATAAGTCCTGGATGTCAGGAAGCTTGACCCCAGAGATGTACTGGGCCGTTCGCACTACCCTCTGTCGTGCCTTGCGGTAGGAGGCCGAGAAGTTGCCGTACCAGGCAGTGATGCAACCCGGTCAGGACGCTCTCGATGGTGCAGCTGTAGAACCTTTCGAGGATCTGAGGACCCATGCCAAATCTTTTCAGTCTTGGTGTCTTTGGACCATGATCATTTGTTGGTGATGTCGACACCAAGGAACTGAAACTCTCGACCCACTCCACTACAGCCCCGTTGTGTAAATGGGGGCCTGTTCGGCCTGCCTTTTCCTGTAGTCCACGATCATCTCCTTTGTCTTGATCACCTTGAGGTAGAGGTTGTTGTCCTGGCACCACACGGCCAGGTCTCTGACCTCTTTCCTATAGGCTGTCTCGTCGTTGTTGGTGATCAGGCCTTACCACTGTTGTGTCATCGGCAATCTTAATGATGGTGTTGGTGGTATGTAAATTGGAGTGGGTCTAGGGTTTCTGGGATAATGGTGTTGATGTGAGCCATGACCAGCCTTTCAAATCACTTCATGGCTACAGACGTGAGTGCTACGGGTCGGTAGTCATTTAGGCAGGTTACCTTAGTGTTCTTGGGCATAGGGACTATGGTGGTCTGCTTGAAGCATGTTGGTATTACAGACTCAGTCAGGGAGAGGTTGAACATGTCAGTGAAGACACTTGCCAGTTGGTCAGCACATGCTCTGAGTTCACGTCCTGGAAATCCATCTGGCCCCGCGGCTTTGTGAATGTTGACCTGTTTAAAGGTTTTGTTGACATCGGCTACCGAGAGCGTTATCACACAGTCAACCAGAACAGCTGGTGCTCTCTTGCATGCTTCAGTATTGCTTGCCTCGAAGCGAGCATAAAAGGCATTTAGCTCGTCGGGTAGGCTCGCGTCACTGGGCAGCTCGCGGCTGTGTGTCCAGAGGTAAAGGAGATATTAGAACAGACTGTTGGGGTTTGGTCTCATGATACACTTCAAAACACTTCTTCAATCCCCTTTCATGGTGTCCTGACCCCCCCCCCCCCCCCCCCCCTCCCCCCTCACCAGCAGAACAGTGTTAGTGGCAGTCCTACAGTCGTTACCCTGGTTACAACACACGTCCCCGACATTACCCTGGTTACAACAAACATACCCTGTATTACCCCTAAATTACCTCTGTATTACCTCTATATTACCCCTGTATTACCACTGTATTACCCCTACATTACCCTTGTATTACCACTATATTACCCCTGTATTACCCCTACATTACCCTTGTATTACCACTATATTACTCCTGTATTACCCCTACATTACCCTTGTATTACCCCTATATTACCCCTCCCTATATTACCCCTGTATTACCCCTATATTACCCCTGTTCCTCTGTTAACTCGGCCCTCTGTTCCTCTGTTAACTCAGCCCTGTGTTCCTCTGTTAACTAAGCCCTGTGTTCCTCTGTTAACTCAGCCCTGTGTTCCTCTGTTAATTCAGCCCTGTGTTCCTCTGTTAACTAAGCCCTGTGTTCCTCTGTTAACTCAGCCCTGTGTTCCTCTGTTAACTCAGCCCTGTGTTCCTCTGTTCCTCTGTTAACTCAGCCTGTGTTCCTCTGTTAACTCAGCCCTGTGTTCCTCTGTTAACTCAGCCCTGTGTTCCTCTGTTCCTCTGTCAACTCAGCCCTGTGTTCCTCTGTTCCTCTGTTAACTCAGCCCTGTGTTCCTCTGTTAACTCAGCCCTGTGTTCCTCTGTTCCTCTGTTAACTCAGCCCTGTGTTCCTCTGTTCCTCTGTTAACTCAGCCCTGTGTTCCTCTGTTCCTCTGTTAACTCAGCCCTGTGTTCCTCTGTTCCTCTGTTAACTCAGCCCTGTGTTCCTCTGTTAACTCAGCCCTGTGTTCCTCTGTTCCTCTGTTAACTCAGCCCTGTGTTCCTCTGTTGAACCTCCTAATTCACCTTGTCATTAGCAGAACGATGGACCTTTCAGGGTCGTAACTGGACTCGGTGCCGTGTGGTGACTCGTGTGGTGACTTCAGAGAGAGAAGTGGTCCGGACGGCCTACCTAACTATTATCGTAGCGTGAGACGGGTCAGCACTAACCCAGCTGGGCGTTGGCCCCACCTAATGCAGTGAAACAACACGGGCCTGCCCATGTGGCGAATCAGATCACACACCTGACCTCACGCAGCAAGACTTCAGTCCTGCCCATGTGGCGAATCAGATCACACACCTGACCTCACTCAGCAAGACTTCAGTCCCTCTGAGCAGTTTAACGTTACACACATCACTCATACGATCTCTGAATCCTCCTTTTTCCACACACACACCTCGTCACCTAGCGGCAACCTGTCTCCTATGTCGTGCTGTCACGTTGGTCGTACGGAGGAGACCAAGGCGTGATGTGAATACGTACGTTTGAATGAAGACGAAGAACAACAAACCCGAACGTGAAGCTATATAATACTAGTGCAGACACAGGCAACTAGACATAGACAATAACCCACCAAATACCCAAAGAAGATGGCTGCCTAAATATGGTTCCCGATCAGAGACAACGATAAACACCTGCCTCTGATTGAGAACCAATCTAGGCAACCAGAGACATACATAAACACCTAGATAGTAAACGAACCCATAAACCTCCAAAACCCTAGACAGTACAAAAACACATACATCACCCATGTCACACCCTGACCTAACCAAAACAATAAATAAAACCAAGAATACTAAGGTCAGGGCGTGATAAGTGCACTACTTTGGCTTCTGGTAGCTCTGTGCAGTGTACTACGTAGGGATTAGGGTGTCGTTTGGGACAAAGGTGTAGTATTTCTAGAACGGTTAGGGAGGCGTCTCGGAGAACGTCGTTCTAGAACGGTTAGGGCGGTGTTGTCGGAGAACGTCGTTCTAGAACGGTTAGGGCGGCGTCTCGGAGAACGTCGTTCTAGAACGGTTAGGGCGGCGTCTCGGAGAACGTCGTTCTAGAACGGTTAGGGTGGCGTGTCAGAGAACGTCGTTCTAGAATGTGTAGGGTGGCGTGCCGGAGAACGTCATTCTAGAACGTGTAGGGCGGCGTGCCGGAGAACGACAGGTCATAAGGTCCCAATGTAAAGGACGTCAGGCTGAATCCCATCGGCTAGGGTTAGGTGAGGCGGTCTCTCTCCTCCCACCTCTCCCTTTCCTCCCACTTCCTCCCACCTCTCCCACCTCTCCTCCCACTTCCTCCCACCTCTCCTCTCCTCCCACTTCCTCCCACCTCTCCTCTCCTCCCACCTCCTCTCCTCCCACCTCTCCTCCCCTCCCACCTCCTCCCACCTCCTCTCCTCCCACCTCCTCCCAGCTCTCCTCTCCTCCCACCTCCTCCTCCCAGCTCTCCTCTCCTCCCACCTCCTCCTCCCAGCTCCTCTCCTCAGCAGGAAGCAGCCTCGTCAGGTCAACAGCCATTAGTTCTGATTAAATAATAGAGGTCGTGAGATTTTAGTTGTCTGGGGGGTTCTTGTTCTGCAGGTGCCGTGCAGCCTGGAGTATTGGGACGAGCTCCAGCATGCCTTCGTCCCCTACCGAGAGTTCAGCCTATCAGAGAGTAGCGCCTGCGAGCTGACCCTGCCCAGCCTGACGCTGACCATGAGCAGAAGGATCTGGTGACCTCTGACCTGTGGGAGGATCGTCCTCAACAATAACCCAGACGGAGGAGACGAACAGAGGTGAGGAGACGATTCAACACACTCTTCACACACCTGATTCTACGGTGTTTGTGTGTGTGTATCTGTGTGTGTGTATCTTTGTGTGTGTGTGTGTGTGTGTGTGTATCTTTGTGTGTGTGTATCTTTGTGTGTGTGTATCTGTGTGTGTGTGTATCTGTGTGTGTGTGTGTGTGTGTGTGTGTGTGTGTGTGTGTGTGTGTGTGTGTGTGTGTGGTTCAGGGAGCCAGTACAGTGCAGAACGATGAGCATCTCTGAGCACAAAAGCCTCTGTGTGTCACATCTGGGAGGGAAGGCAGGAGGGAAGGCAGGAGGGCGGGAAGGAACGAGGGAGGGGAAGGAGGGAAGGAACGAGGGAGGGAAGGCAGGAGGGAGGGAAGGCAGGAAGGAAGGTGGGAGGGAAGTTGGGAGGGGCAGTGGGAGGGAAGGCGGGAGGGAGGGAGGGAAGGCGGGACGGAGGGAAGGAGGGAGGGAAGGAAGGTGGGGGAGGCAGTGGGAGGAAAGGCGGGAAGGTGGGAGGGAGGGAAGGTGGGGAGGCAGTGGGAGGGAAGGTGGGAGGGAGGGAGGGAGGGAGGGAAGGTGGGGGAGGCAGTGAGAGGGAAGGTGGAGGGAGGGAAGGAGGGTGGGAGGGAGGGAGGAAAGGAGGGATGGAGGGAAGGTGGGGGAGGCAGTGGGAGGGAAGGCGGGAGGGAGGGAGGTGGGGGAGGCAGTGAGAGGGAGGGAAGGAAGGTGGGGGAGGCAGTGGGAGGGAAGGGGGGAAAGTGGGGGGGAGGGAGGGAGGGAAGGTGGGGGAGGCAGTGGACCTGGCCCAGTTTCAGATCAACTATTGACATTTCCCAGCACACCAAGTGGCTGTCAGGGCCAAACAGATCCCTTCCTGCTTTCCTTGAGGGGGAGGGAGGAGGGAGGCAGGGGGGATAGAGGAGGGAGGGAGGACGGGAGATGAGGTAGGAGGGAGGGAGGATGGGAGATGAGGTAGGAGGGAGGGCTGAGGAGAGAGGCAGGAGGGGGAAGAGGGTAGTAGCAGGAGGAGAGGACTGAGGCGGTCTCTCTCTCTCTCTCTCTCTCTCTCTCTCTCTCTCTCTCTCTCTCTCTCTCTCTCTCTCTCTCGCTCTCTCGCTCTCTCGCTCTCTCGCTCTCTCGCTCTCTCGCTCTCTCTCTCTGCCTCCCTGGGTTTAGGGCCTCTCTATGTCAGCTAACTGCCAAGCCTACGTTCTGTGTGGGTTTAAGGGCTCCTGAGAAGCAGAATGGGAGGAATAAGAAAACATGGCATGAAGAGAGGAGAACAACAGAAAACAGAAACTCAGTGAAAAGCCAAATGTACATGTGCATTTCATTACAGTACATTTCCTTTACTGTCTATGTGTGTCCCAATTGACAGCTTATTCCCTGTATATGGTGCACTACGGACCCTGGTCAAAAGTAGTGCACTACGTAGGGAATAGTGAGCTATTTGGGACGCCCTGGTAATGTCCCTACAGCCAGTCCTCCTCCATGACACCTTGTTAATGTCCCCCCAGCCAGTCCTCCTCCATGACACCTTGTTAATGTCCCTCCAGCCAGTCCTCCCCCCATGACACCCTGTTAATGTCCCTCCAGCCCAGTCCTCCTCCATGACACCTTGTTAATGTCCCTCCAGCCAGTCCTCCTCCATGACACCTTGTTAATGTCCCCCCAGCCCAGTCCTCCTCCATGACACCTTGTTAATGTCCCCCCAGCCCAGTCCTCCTCCATGACACCTTGTTAATGTCCCTCCAGCCCAGTCCTCCTCCATGACACCCTGTTAATGTCCTTCCAGCCCAGTCCTCCTCCATGACACCTTGTTAATGTCCGTCCAGCCCAGTCCTCCTCCATGACACCTTGTTAATGTCCGTCCAGCCCAGTCCTCCTCCATGACACCTTGTTAATGTCCCTCCAGCCAGTCCTCCTCCATGACACCTTGTTAATGTCCCCCCAGCCCAGTCCTCCTCCATGACACCTTGTTAATGTCCCCCCAGCCCAGTCCTCCTCCATGACACCTTGTTAATGTCCCTACAGCCAGTCCTCCTCCATGACACCTTGTTAATGTCCCTCCAGCCAGTCCTCCTCCATGACACCTTGTTAGTGTCCCTCTAGTCCAGTCCTCCTCCATGACACCTTGTTAATGTCCCCCCAGCCCAGTCCTCCTCCATGACACCTTGTTAATGTCCCCCCAGCCCAGTCCTGCAGGGGAGGATGTAGTGGAGGATGTAGGGGAGGATGCAGGGGAGGAGGCAGGGGAGGATGCAGGGGAGGTTGCAGATGAGGATGCAGGGGAGGATGCAGGGGAGGATGCAGGGGAGGATTCAAGGGAGGATACAAGGGAGGGGGCAGGGGAGGAGGCAGGGGAGGATGCGAGGAGGATGCAGGGGAGGATGTAGGGGAGGATATGAGGAGAATGCAGGGGAGGATGCAGGGGAGGATGCAGGGGAGGATGTAGGGGAGGATGCACGGGAGGATGCAGGGGAGTATGTACGGGAGGATGCAGGGGAGTATGTACGGGAGGATGCAGGGGAGTATGTAAGGGAGGTTGCAGAGGAGGTTGCAGGGGAGGTTGCAGGGGAGGTTGCAGCGGAGGATTCAGGGGAGGATGTAAGGGAGGATGCAGAGGAGGATGCAGTGGAGGATGTAGGGGAGGATATGAGGAGAATGCAGGGGAGGATGCAGGGGAGGATGCAGGGGAGGATGTAGGGGAGGATGCACGGGAGGATGCAGGGGAGGATGCAGGGGAGGATGTAGGGGAGGATGCAGGGGAGGATGCAGGGGAGGATGCAGGGGAGGATGCAGGGGAGGATTCAGGGGAGGATGCAGGGGAGGATGCAGGGGAGGATGCAAGGGGGGATTACAAGGGAGGAGGCAGGGGAGGAGGCAGGAGAGGATGCAGGGGAGGATGCAGGGGAGGATGTAGCGGAGGATGCAGGGGAGGATGCAGGAGAGGATGCGAGGAGGATGCAGGGGAGGATGCAGGGGAGGATGCGAGGAGGATGCAGGGGAGGATGCAGGGGAGGATGCAGGGGAGGATATGAGGTGGATGCAGGGGAGGATGCAGGGGAGGACAATACACTTCCTGAACACTTTCCTCTCTCCCTATGTTCTTTTTCATTTCAATGTTTTATTTTTTTTGTAATCTGGAGTCTTATGTTTCTGTCGATGTCACGGTTAGTGGTGGTATCAACACAAAGTATCGGCCCAAACCTGTCACTGCCATGGAGACTTCACCTTAAAGGTTTTATACCTCTTACTGTGTCCTTCTATGTTTACCTGCTGTCTCCGGAGGTCAGTCAGGATGGTGTTCTAGAGCAGGAGAGTGTTCTAGAGCAGGGTAGTGTTCTAGAGCAGGATGGTGTTCTAGAGCAGGATGGTGTTCTAGAGCAGGAGAGTGTTCTAGAGCAGGATAGTGTTCCAGAGCAGGATAGTGTTCCAGAGCAGGATAGTGTTCTAGAACAGGATAGTGTTCTAGAGCAGGGTAGTGTTCCAGAGCAGGATAGTGTTCTAGAGTGTTCTAGAGAATAGTTCTGAGGTGAATACAGGACTGACTATAGTGAAATAGGTGCTGTTCTCCTCTCTCCCTCGGTCAGACCGGGAGGCAGAAGACATATAGTAACAACATACTGGAAGTGTCTTTCTCCTCTCCCTCCCAGTGAGTCAGATTTATAAACTGTCAAACTTTAATTATTTCTTTATGTATCTCTTTACAGTTCTGACAGTGAGTCAGGTTCTCAGCAGGGTTCCTCGGGGTCCCAGCTTCTGCCCTGTGACCAGCTAGTGTCCCCCACGGCGCTGGCAGCTTGTACCCGTGTTGACTCCTGCTTCGCCCCCTGGTCCGTGCCCTCCCTGGGCGTGTCTCTCACCCTGGCACAGATACAGCTGCACCTCTACCACCACCTGGAGCAGCTGGGCACAGGTACTGTAGCACCGCCTGGAGCAGCTGGGTACAGGAACTGTAGCACCGCCTGGAGCAGCTGGGCACAGGTACTGTAACACCGCCTGGAACAGCTGGGCACAGGTACTGTAACACCGCCTGGAGCAGCTGGGTACAGGTACTGTAGCACCGCCTGGAGCAGCTGGGTACAGGTACTGTAACACCGCCTGGTGCAGCTGGGCACAGGTACTGTAACACCGCCTGGAGCACCTGGGTACAGGTACTGTAGCACCGCCTGTAGCAGCTGGGTACAGGTACTGTAGCACCGCCTGGAGCAGCTGGGTACAGGTACTGTAGCACCGCCTGGAGCAGCTGGGTACAGGTACTGTAGCACCGCCTGGAGCAGCTGGGTACAGGTACTGTAGCACCGCCTGGAGCAGCTGGGTACACGTACTGTAACACCGTCACACGAAGTGGAACTTTCCAGAAAATCACTTTTGGTCTTTTTTTGTTGTTGCTATTTTCTCGTGTTTCATCTGAAGTCGTTCTCATACTACTGTCACTTTAGTTGTATAGTAGATTCACTCACATCTCCTCTGTCCGTCTGTCTATTCCGTCTCCAGCGCCGTCACGTCGACTCCGCCCCTTCCTGCCGGACAGGAAGTTGCCCCAGGAGCAAGAGTACCTGGTCATCGGGGCACAGGAGCCGCGGCTGTTCCTCCGCCAGTGGAGCGGTGGCGGTAACGTCAGCGCCGCCCGGCTCTGCCAGGAGATCCAGTTCTCCACCGAGCTGGACTGCAGACTGTTGGAGTACCGGAACTTGACTTGGCTCTGCCTGCTGCAGCCGTTCATACTGCAGGGTCAGGCTGCGGTCACACGCTGCTCCAACAACGTCCTTCTGGACGGCAACGTCTTCGTAGACCCGGTCTTCATCAACATCAGCCAGAACACCGTTCACAGTCTGGATACGGCCCTACGGGGCTGGCAACAGGTGAGACTGCTGTTATATACTGAGTCAGTCTAATCCTAATCCTAACATTCATCACCATCAGTCTGGATACAGCCCTACGGGGCTGGCAACAGGTGAGACTACTGGTATATACTGAGTTAGTCTAATCCTAACGTTCATCACCATCAGTCTGGATACAGCCCTACACCTCCTGGCTACCCCCTCTAACCACTAGGCTACCTGCCTCCCCCCTCTAACCACTAGGCTACCTGCCCCCCCCTCTAACCACTAGGCTACCTGCCCCCCCCCCCCCCCCCTCTAACCACTAGGCTACCTGCCCCCCCCCTCTAACCACTAGGCTACCTGCCTCCCCCCTCTAAACACTAGGCTACCTGCCTCCCCCCTCTAACCACTAGGCTACCTGCCCCCCCCCTCTAACCACTAGGCTACCTGCCTCCCCCCTCTAAACACTAGGCTACCTGCCTCCCCCCTCTAACCACTAGGCTACCTGCCTCCCCCCTCTAACCACTAGGCTACCTGCCTCCCCCCTCTAACCACTAGGCTACCTGCCTCCCCCCTCTAACCACTAGGCTACCTGCCTCCCCCCTCTAACCACTAGGCTACCTGCCTCCCCCCTCTAACCACTAGGCTACCTGCCTCCCCCCTCTAACCACTAGGCTACCTGCCTCCCCCCTCTAACCACTAGGCTACTTGCCTCCCCCCTCTAACCACTAGGCTACCTGCCTCCCCCCTCTAACCAATAGGCTACCTGCCTCCCCCCTCTAACCACTAGGCTACCTGCCTCCCCCCTCTAACCACTAGGCTACCTGCCTCCCCCCTCTAACCACTAGGCTACCTGCCTCCTCCTCTAACCACTAGGCTACCTGCCTCCCCCCTCTAACCACTAGGCTACCTGCCTCCTCCTCTAACCACTAGGCTACCTGCCTCCCCCTCTAACCACTAGGCTACCTGCCCCCTCCTCTAACCACTAGGCTACCTGCCCCCCCCCTCTAACCACTAGGCTACCTGCCTCCCCCCACTAACCACTAGGCTACCTGCCTCCCCCCTCTAACCACTAGGCTACCTGCCCCCCCCCTCTAACCACTAGACTACCTGCCCCCCCCCTCTAACCACTAGGCTACCTGCCCCCCCCCTCTAACCACTAGGCTACCTGCCTCCCCCCTCTAACCACTAGGCTACCTGCCTCCCCCCTCTAACCACTAGGCTACCTGCCTCCCCCCTCTAACCACTAGGCTACCTGCCCCCCCCCTCTAACCACTAGGCTACCTGCCCCCCCCCTCTAACCACTAGGCTACCTGCCTCACCCCTCTAACCACTAGGCTACCTGCCTCCCCCCTCTAACCACTAGGCTACCTGCCTCCCCCCTCTAACCACTAGGCTACCTGCCTCCCCCTCTAACCACTAGGCTACCTGCCCCCCCTCTAACCACTAGGCTACCTGCCTCCCCCCTCTAACCACTAGGCTACCTGCCCCCCCCCTCTAACCACTAGGCTACCTGCCTCCCCCCTCTAACCACTAGGCTACCTGCCCCCCCCCTCTAACCACTAGGCTACCTGCCCCCCCCCCCCCTCTAACCACTAGGCTACCTGCCCCCCCCCTCTAACCACTAGGCTACCTGCCGTAGTGTCCTGGTTCTGGTTCTGGTTTCGGTGCTGTATTAAAGCTGTAGAGTCCAGGTTCTGGTTCTGGTTCTGGTGCTGTATTAAAACCGTAGTGTCCAGGTTCTGGTTCTGGTTCTGGTTCTGTATTAAAGCCGTAGTGTCTTGGTTCTGGTTCTGGTTCTGGTTCTGTATTAAAGCCGTAGAGTCCAGGTTCTGGTTCTGGTTCTGTATTAAAGCCGTAGTGTCCTGGTTCTGGTTCTGGTTCTGGTGCTGTATTAAAGCCGTAGTGTCCAGGTTCTGGTTCTGGTTCTGGTGCTGTATTAAAACCGTAGTGTCCAGGTTCTGGTTCTGGTTCTGGTGCTGTATTAAAGCCGTAGTGTCCTGGTTCTGGTTCTGGTTCTGTATTAAAGCCGTAGTGTCCAGGTTCTGGTTCTGGTGCTGTATTAAAGCCGTAATGTCCAGGTTCTGGTTCTGGTTCTGGTTCTGTATTAAAGCCGTAGTGTCCAGGTCCTGGTTCTGGTTCTGGTGCTGTATTAAAGCCGTAGAGTCCAGGTTCTGGTTCTGGTTCTGGTGCTGTATTAAAGCCGTAGTGTCCTGGTTCTGGTTCTGGTTCTGGTGCTGTATTAAAGCCGTAGTGTCCAGGTTCTGGTTCTGGTGCTGTATTAAAGCCGTAGTGTCCAGGTTCTGGTTCTGGTGCTGTATTAAAGCCGTAGTGTCCTGGTTCTGGTTCTGGTTCCGGTGCTGTATTAAAGCCGTAGTGTCCTGGTTCTGGTTCTGTATTAAAGCCGTAGTGTCCTGGTTCTGGTTCTGGTTCTGGTGCTGTATTAAACGCCGTAGTGTCCAGGTTCTGGTTCTGGTTCTGTATTAAAGCCGTAGTGTCCAGGTTCTGGTTCTGGTTCTGGTGCTGTATTAAAGCCGTAGTGTCCAGGTTCTGGTTCTGGTTCTGGTTCTGTATTAAAGCCGTAGTGTCCAGGTTCTGGTTCTGGTGCTGTATTAAACGCCGTAGTGTCCAGGTTCTGGTTCTGGTTCTGTATTAAAGCCGTAGTGTCCAGGTTCTGGTTCTGGTTCTGGTGCTGTATTAAAAGCCGTAGTGTCCAGGTTCTGGTTCTGGTTCTGTATTAAAGCCGTAGTGTCCTGGTTCTGGTTCTGGTTCTGTATTAAAGCCGTAGAGTCCAGGTTCTGGTTCTGGTTCTGTATTAAAGCCGTAGTGTCCAGGTTCTGGTTCTGGTTCTGGTGCTGTATTAAAGCCGTAGTGTCCAGGTTCTGGTTCTGGTTCTGGTTCTGTATTAAAGCCGTAGAGTCCAGGTTCTGGTTCTGGTTCTGTATTAAAGCCGTAGTGTCCAGGTTCTGGTTCTGCCGCTGCTCCATCTCAGCCATTAAACCCAGGTCTCTAGAAGCTCGTTGAGACGTGATAAAAGCTAGCTGCCTCCCCGGTTATTGGATCAACTAAGCAAATATCCAGCGACCTGGATCAGACTCAGCACCTCCCTCCCTGGTCTCTCCCTGTTCCCCATCAGGCCTGTTCTGACCTGATCTGGCCTGGTGTATTCTGGTCTGGTAGCCAAGAGGCTGTGTGAAGGTCCACCCGTGAAAACATGGTTAAACTGGAGTGATGACACCTACCAAGATCATCTGGCCCTGGTTCTCTCTCTCTGTCTCTCTCTGTCTCTCTCTCTCTGTCTCTGTCTCTCTCTGTCTCTCTCTGTCTCTGTCTCTCTCTGTCTCTGTCTTCCTCTGTCTCTGTCTCTCTCTCTCTCTATCTCTCTCTCTCTCTGTCTCTGTCTCTCTCTGTCTGTCTCTGTCTCTCTCTGTCTGTCTCGGTCTGTCTCTGTCTGTCTCTCTCTGTCTGTCTCTGTCTCTGTCTTCCTCTGTCTCTGTCTCCCCCTCTCTCTCTCTCTCTCTGTCTCTCTCTGTCTGTCTCGGTCTGTCTCTGTCTCTCTCTGTCTGTCTCTGTCTCTGTCTTCCTCTGTCTCTCTCTGTCTCTGTCTCCCCCTCTCTCTCTCTCTCTCTCTCTCTGTCTCTGTCTCTCTCTGTCTGTCTCTGTCTCTCTCTGTCTGTCTCGGTCTGTCTCTGTCTCTCTCTGTCTGTCTCTGTCTCTGTCTTCCTCTGTCTCTCTCTGTCTCTGTCTCCCCCTCTCTCTCTCTCTCTCTTTCTCTCTGTCTCTGTCTCTCTCCCTCTCTTTCCTGACCTTCCTCCCTGCCTCAGCCATGACTGTGTTGACTCATATAAAAGACCCAGGAGACTCAGGGGAGGTATTCTGATGAGTTCAACTTCTCTCCTCAGAAGATTAGTGTTATTTGGGCTCCCGAGTGATTCAGCAGTCTGAGACACTGCATCTCTACAGAGACACCCTGGTTCAGAGGTCTGAGACACCCTGGTTCAGAGGTCTGAGACACCCTGGTTCAGAGGTCTGAGACACTGCATCTCTACAGAGACACCCTGGTTCAGAGGTCTGAGACACCCTGGTTCAGAGGTCTGAGACACCCTGGTTCAGAGGTCTGAGACACCCTGGTTCAGAGGTCTGAGACACCCTGGTTCAGAGGTCTGAGACACTGCATCTCTACAGAAACACCCTGGTTCAGAGGTCTGAGACACCCTGGTTCAGAGGTCTGAGACACTGCATCTCTACAGAGACACCCTGGTTCAGATGTCTGAGACACTGCATCTCTACAGAGACACCCTGGTTCAGAGGTCTGAGACACCCTGGTTCAGAGGTCTGAGACACCCTGGTTCAGAGGTCTGAGACACCCTGGTTCAGCGGTCTGAGACACCCTGGTTCAGCGGTCTGAGACACTGCATCTCTACAGAGACACCCTGGTTCAGAGGTCTGAGACACCCTGGTTCAGCGGTCTGAGACATCCTGGTTCAGAGGTCTGAGACACCCTGGTTCAGAGGTCTGAGACACCCTGGATCAGAGGTCTGAGACACCCTAGTTCAGAGGTGAGAAAAAACCCTGGTTCAGCGGTCTGAGACACCCTGGTTCAGCGGTCTGAGACACCCTAGTTCAGAGGTCAGAAAAAACCCTGGTTCAGAGGTCTGAGACACCCTAGTTCAGAGGTCAGAAAAAACCCTGGTTCAGAGGTCTGAGACACCCTGGTTCAGCGGTCAGAGACACCCTGGTTCAGCGGTCAGAGACACCCTGGTTCAGCGGTATGAGACACCCTGGTTCAGAGGTCTGAGACACCCTGGTTCAGAGGTCAGAGACACCCTGGTTCAGAGGTCTGAGACACCCTGGTTCAGAGGTCTGAGACACCCTGGTTCAGAGGTCTGAGACACCCTGGTTCAGAGGTCTGAGACACCCTGGTTCAGCGGTCTGAGACACCCTGGTTCAGAGGTCTGAGACACTGCATCTCAGTGCTGGAGGCGTCGCTATAGAATCCAGGCTGGATCACATCCTGGCCCGTGATTGGGAGTCCCATAGGGCGGCGCGCAATTGGCCCAGTGTCGTCCGGATTTGCCCAGAGTAGGCAGTAATTGTAAAGAAGAATTTGTTCTTAACTGACTTGCCTCGTTAAATAAAGGTACATATATTTATATACACATTTATCTGCTGGGTTTCTACCTGCCTGGTGTAGATAGGTGAGGTAAAGGACCTGCCTGGTGTGGGTTGATTCAGACCTTTAGGTTAGTAGATAGGTGAGGTAAAGGACCTGCCTGGTGTGGGTTGATTCAGACCTTTAGGTAGGTGAGGTAAAGGACCTGCCTGGTGTGGGTTGATTCAGACCTTTAGGTTAGTAGATAGGTGAGGTAAAGGACCTGCCTGGTGTGGGTTGATTCAGACCTTTAGGTTAGTAGATAGGTGAGGTAAAGGACCTGCCTGGTGTGGGTTGATTCAGACCTTTAGGTTAGTAGATAGGTGAGGTAAAGGACCTACCTGGTGTGGGTTGATTCAGACCTTTAGGTTAGTAGATAGGTGAGGTAAAGGACCTGCCTGGTGTGGTTGATTCAGACCTTTAGGTTAGTAGATAGGTGAGGTAAAGGACCTGTCTGGTGTGGGTTGATTCAGACCTTTAGGTTAGTAGATAGGTGAGGTAAAGGACCTGCCTGGTGTGGGTTGATTCAGACCTTTAGGTTAGTAGATAGGTGAGGTAAAGGACCTGCCTGGTGTGGGTTGATTCAGACCTTTAGGTTAGTAGATAGGTGAGGTAAAGGACCTGCCTGGTGTGGTTGATTCAGACCTTTAGGTTAGTAGATAGGTGAGGTAAAGGACCTGCCTGGTGTGGGTTGATTCAGACCTTTAGGTTAGTAGATAGGTGAGGTAAAGGACCTGCCTGGTGTGGGTTGATTCAGACCTTTAGGTTAGTAGATAGGTGAGGTAAAGGACCTGCCTGGTGTGGGTTGATTCAGACCTTTAGGTTAGTAGATAGGTGAGGTAAAGGACCTGCCTGGTGTGGGTTGATTCAGACCTTTAGGTTAGTAGATAGGTGAGGTAAAGGACCTGTCTGGTGTGGGTTGATTCAGACCTTTAGGTTAGTAGATAGGTGAGGTAAAGGACCTGCCTGGTGTGGGTTGATTCAGACCTTTAGATAGGTGAGGTAAAGGACCTGCCTGGTGTGGGTTGATTCAGACCTTTAGGTTAGTAGATAGGTGAGGTAAAGGACCTGCCTGGTGTGGTTGATTCAGACCTTTAGGTTAGTAGATAGGTGAGGTAAAGGACCTGCCTGGTGTGGTTGATTCAGACCTTTAGGTTAGTAGATAGGTGAGGTAAAGGACCTGCCTGGTGTGGTTGATTCAGACCTTTAGGTTAGTAGATAGGTGAGGTAAAGGACCTGCCTGGTGTGGTTGATTCAGACCTTTAGGTTAGTAGATAGGTGAGGTAAAGGACCTGTCTGGTGTGGGTTGATTCAGACCTTTAGGTTAGTAGATAGGTGAGGTAAAGGACCCGCCTGGTGTGGGTTGATTCAGACCTTTAGGTTAGTAGATAGGTGAGGTAAAGGACCTGCCTGGTGTGGGTTGATTCAGACCTTTAGGTTAGTAGATAGGTGAGGTAAAGGACCTGCCTGGTGTGGGTTGATTCAGACCTTTAGGTTAGTAGATAGGTGAGGTAAAGGACCTGCCTGGTGTGGGTTGAT
The DNA here is from genome assembly GCF_057628025.1 of Oncorhynchus mykiss. Lineage (NCBI taxonomy): Eukaryota > Metazoa > Chordata > Actinopteri > Salmoniformes > Salmonidae > Oncorhynchus > Oncorhynchus mykiss. The sequence goes on from NW_028322092.1 coordinate 2,816,200, forward strand.
TCAGACCTTTAGGTTAGTAGATAGGTGAGGTAAAGGACCTGCCTGGTGTGGGTTGATTCAGACCTTTAGGTTAGTAGATAGGTGAGGTAAAGGACCTGCCTGGTGTGGTTGAATCAGACCTTTAGGTTAGTAGATAGGTGAGGTAAAGGACCTGCCTGGTGTGGTTGATTCAGACCTTTAGGTTAGTAGATAGGTGAGGTAAAGGACCTGCCTGGTGTGGGTTGATTCAGACCTTTAGGTTAGTAGATAGGTGAGGTAAAGGACCTGCCTGGTGTGGTTGATTCAGACCTTTAGGTTAGTAGATAGGGGAGGTAAAGGACCTGCCTGGTGGGGTTGATTCAGACCTTTAGGTTAGTAGATAGGTGAGGTAAAGGACCTGCCTGGTGTGGGTTGATTCAGACCTTTAGGTTAGTAGATAGGTGAGGTAAAGGACCTGCCTGGTGTGGTTGAATCAGACCTTTAGGTTAGTAGATAGGTGAGGTAAAGGACCTGCCTGGTGTGGGTTGATTCAGACCTTTAGATAGGTGAGGTAAAGGACCTACCTGGTGTGGTTGATTCAGACCTTTAGGTTAGTAGATAGGTGAGGTAAAGGACCTGCCTGGTGTGGGTTGATTCAGACCTTTAGGTTAGTAGATAGGTGAGGTAAAGGACCTGTCTGGTGTGGGTTGATTCAGACCTTTAGGTTAGTAGATAGGTGAGGTAAAGGACCTGCCTGGTGTGGGTTGATTCAGACCTTTAGATAGGTGAGGTAAAGGACCTGCCTGGTGTGGGTTGATTCAGACCTTTAGGTTAGTAGATAGGTGAGGTAAAGGACCTGCCTGGTGTGGGTTGATTCAGACCTTTAGGTTAGTAGATAGGTGAGGTAAAGGACCTGCCTGGTGTGGGTTGATTCAGACCTTTAGGTTAGTAGATAGGTGAGGTAAAGGACCTGCCTGGTGTGGGTTGATTCAGACCTTTAGGTTAGTAGATAGGTGAGGTAAAGGACCTGCCTGGTGTGGGTTGATTCAGACCTTTAGGTTAGTAGATAGGTGAGGTAAAGGACCTGCCTGGTGTGGGTTGATTCAGACCTTTAGGTTAGTAGATAGGTGAGGTAAAGGACCTGCCTGGTGTGGGTTGATTCAGACCTTTAGGTTAGTAGATAGGTGAGGTAAAGGACCTGCCTGGTGTGGGTTGATTCAGACCTTTAGGTTAGTAGATAGGTGAGGTAAAGGACCTGCCTGGTGTGGGTTGATTCAGACCTTTAGGTTAGTAGATAGGTGAGGTAAAGGACCTGCCTGGTGTGGGTGATTCAGACCTTTAGGTTAGTAGATAGGTGAGGTAAAGGACCAGCCTGGTGTGGTTGATTCAGACCTTTAGGTTAGTAGATAGGTGAGGTAAAGGACCTGCCTGGTGTGGGTTGATTCAGACCTTTAGGTTAGTAGATAGGTGAGGTAAAGGACCTGTCTGGTGTGGGTTGATTCAGACCTTTAGGTTAGTAGATAGGTGAGGTAAAGGACCTGCCTGGTGTGGGTTGATTCAGACCTTTAGATAGGTGAGGTAAAGGACCTGCCTGGTGTGGGTTGATTCAGACCTTTAGGTTAGTAGATAGGTGAGGTAAAGGACCTGCCTGGTGTGGGTTGATTCAGACCTTTAGGTTAGTAGATAGGTGAGGTAAAGGACCTGCCTGGTGTGGGTTGATTCAGACCTTTAGGTTAGTAGATAGGTGAGGTAAAGGACCTGCCTGGTGTGGGTTGATTCAGACCTTTAGGTTAGTAGATAGGTGAGGTAAAGGACCTGCCTGGTGTGGGTTGATTCAGACCTTTAGGTTAGTAGATAGGTGAGGTAAAGGACCTGCCTGGTGTGGGTTGATTCAGACCTTTAGGTTAGTAGATAGGTGAGGTAAAGGACCTGCCTGGTGTGGGTTGATTCAGACCTTTAGGTTAGTAGATAGGTGAGGTAAAGGACCTGCCTTGTGTGGTTGATTCAGACCTTTAGGTTAGTAGATAGGTGAGGTAAAGGACCTGCCTGGTGTGGTTGATTCAGACCTTTAGGTTAGTAGATAGGTGAGGTAAAGGACCTGCCTGGTGTGGGTTGATTCAGACCTTTAGGTTAGTAGATAGGTGAGGTAAAGGACCTGCCTGGTGTGGTTGATTCAGACCTTTAGGTTAGTAGATAGGTGAGGTAAAGGACCTGCCTGGTGTGGGTTGATTCAGACCTTTAGGTTAGTAGATAGGTGAGGTAAAGGACCTGCCTGGTGTGGTTGATTCAGACCTTTAGGTTAGTAGATAGGTGAGGTAAAGGACCTGCCTGGTGTGGTTGATTCAGACCTTTAGGTTAGTAGATAGGTGAGGTAAAGGACCTGCCTGGTGTGGTTGATTCAGACCTTTAGGTTAGTAGATAGGTGAGGTAAAGGACCTGCCTGGTGTGGTTGATTCAGACCTTTAGGTTAGTAGATAGGTGAGGTAAAGGACCTGTCTGGTGTGGGTTGATTCAGACCTTTAGGTTAGTAGATAGGTGAGGTAAAGGACCCGCCTGGTGTGGGTTGATTCAGACCTTTAGGTTAGTAGATAGGTGAGGTAAAGGACCTGCCTGGTGTGGGTTGATTCAGACCTTTAGGTTAGTAGATAGGTGAGGTAAAGGACCTGCCTGGTGTGGGTTGATTCAGACCTTTAGGTTAGTAGATAGGTGAGGTAAAGGACCTGCCTGGTGTGGGTTGATTCAGACCTTTAGGTTAGTAGATAGGTGAGGTAAAGGACCTGCCTGGTGTGGGTTGATTCAGACCTTTAGGTTAGTAGATAGGTGAGGTAAAGGACCTGCCTGGTGTGGTTGAATCAGACCTTTAGGTTAGTAGATAGGTGAGGTAAAGGACCTGCCTGGTGTGGTTGATTCAGACCTTTAGGTTAGTAGATAGGTGAGGTAAAGGACCTGCCTGGTGTGGGTTGATTCAGACCTTTAGGTTAGTAGATAGGTGAGGTAAAGGACCTGCCTGGTGTGGTTGATTCAGACCTTTAGGTTAGTAGATAGGGGAGGTAAAGGACCTGCCTGGTGGGGTTGATTCAGACCTTTAGGTTAGTAGATAGGTGAGGTAAAGGACCTGCCTGGTGTGGGTTGATTCAGACCTTTAGGTTAGTAGATAGGTGAGGTAAAGGACCTGCCTGGTGTGGTTGAATCAGACCTTTAGGTTAGTAGATAGGTGAGGTAAAGGACCTGCCTGGTGTGGGTTGATTCAGACCTTTAGATAGGTGAGGTAAAGGACCTACCTGGTGTGGTTGATTCAGACCTTTAGGTTAGTAGATAGGTGAGGTAAAGGACCTGCCTGGTGTGGGTTGATTCAGACCTTTAGGTTAGTAGATAGGTGAGGTAAAGGACCTGTCTGGTGTGGGTTGATTCAGACCTTTAGGTTAGTAGATAGGTGAGGTAAAGGACCTGCCTGGTGTGGGTTGATTCAGACCTTTAGATAGGTGAGGTAAAGGACCTGCCTGGTGTGGGTTGATTCAGACCTTTAGGTTAGTAGATAGGTGAGGTAAAGGACCTGCCTGGTGTGGGTTGATTCAGACCTTTAGGTTAGTAGATAGGTGAGGTAAAGGACCTGCCTGGTGTGGGTTGATTCAGACCTTTAGGTTAGTAGATAGGTGAGGTAAAGGACCTGCCTGGTGTGGGTTGATTCAGACCTTTAGGTTAGTAGATAGGTGAGGTAAAGGACCTGCCTGGTGTGGGTTGATTCAGACCTTTAGGTTAGTAGATAGGTGAGGTAAAGGACCTGCCTGGTGTGGGTTGATTCAGACCTTTAGGTTAGTAGATAGGTGAGGTAAAGGACCTGCCTGGTGTGGGTTGATTCAGACCTTTAGGTTAGTAGATAGGTGAGGTAAAGGACCTGCCTGGTGTGGGTTGATTCAGACCTTTAGGTTAGTAGATAGGTGAGGTAAAGGACCTGCCTGGTGTGGGTTGATTCAGACCTTTAGGTTAGTAGATAGGTGAGGTAAAGGACCTGCCTGGTGTGGGTGATTCAGACCTTTAGGTTAGTAGATAGGTGAGGTAAAGGACCAGCCTGGTGTGGTTGATTCAGACCTTTAGGTTAGTAGATAGGTGAGGTAAAGGACCTGCCTGGTGTGGGTTGATTCAGACCTTTAGGTTAGTAGATAGGTGAGGTAAAGGACCTGTCTGGTGTGGGTTGATTCAGACCTTTAGGTTAGTAGATAGGTGAGGTAAAGGACCTGCCTGGTGTGGGTTGATTCAGACCTTTAGATAGGTGAGGTAAAGGACCTGCCTGGTGTGGGTTGATTCAGACCTTTAGGTTAGTAGATAGGTGAGGTAAAGGACCTGCCTGGTGTGGGTTGATTCAGACCTTTAGGTTAGTAGATAGGTGAGGTAAAGGACCTGCCTGGTGTGGGTTGATTCAGACCTTTAGGTTAGTAGATAGGTGAGGTAAAGGACCTGCCTGGTGTGGGTTGATTCAGACCTTTAGGTTAGTAGATAGGTGAGGTAAAGGACCTGCCTGGTGTGGGTTGATTCAGACCTTTAGGTTAGTAGATAGGTGAGGTAAAGGACCTGCCTGGTGTGGGTTGATTCAGACCTTTAGGTTAGTAGATAGGTGAGGTAAAGGACCTGCCTGGTGTGGGTTGATTCAGACCTTTAGGTTAGTAGATAGGTGAGGTAAAGGACCTGCCTTGTGTGGTTGATTCAGACCTTTAGGTTAGTAGATAGGTGAGGTAAAGGACCTGCCTGGTGTGGTTGATTCAGACCTTTAGGTTAGTAGATAGGTGAGGTAAAGGACCTGCCTGGTGTGGGTTGATTCAGACCTTTAGGTTAGTAGATAGGTGAGGTAAAGGACCTGCCTGGTGTGGTTGATTCAGACCTTTAGGTTAGTAGATAGGTGAGGTAAAGGACCTGCCTGGTGTGGGTTGATTCAGACCTTTAGGTTAGTAGATAGGTGAGGTAAAGGACCTGCCTGGTGTGGTTGATTCAGACCTTTAGGTTAGTAGATAGGTGAGGTAAAGGACCTGCCTGGTGTGGTTGATTCAGACCTTTAGGTTAGTAGATAGGTGAGGTAAAGGACCTGCCTGGTGTGGTTGATTCAGACCTTTAGGTTAGTAGATAGGTGAGGTAAAGGACCTGCCTGGTGTGGTTGATTCAGACCTTTAGGTTAGTAGATAGGTGAGGTAAAGGACCTGTCTGGTGTGGGTTGATTCAGACCTTTAGGTTAGTAGATAGGTGAGGTAAAGGACCCGCCTGGTGTGGGTTGATTCAGACCTTTAGGTTAGTAGATAGGTGAGGTAAAGGACCTGCCTGGTGTGGGTTGATTCAGACCTTTAGGTTAGTAGATAGGTGAGGTAAAGGACCTGCCTGGTGTGGGTTGATTCAGACCTTTAGGTTAGTAGATAGGTGAGGTAAAGGACCTGCCTGGTGTGGGTTGATTCAGACCTTTAGGTTAGTAGATAGGTGAGGTAAAGGACCTGCCTGGTGTGGGTTGATTCAGACCTTTAGGTTAGTAGATAGGTGAGGTAAAGGACCTGCCTGGTGTGGTTGAATCAGACCTTTAGGTTAGTAGATAGGTGAGGTAAAGGACCTGCCTGGTGTGGTTGATTCAGACCTTTAGGTTAGTAGATAGGGGAGGTAAAGGACCTGCCTGGTGGGGTTGATTCAGACCTTTAGGTTAGTAGATAGGTGAGGTAAAGGACCTGCCTGGTGTGGGTTGATTCAGACCTTTAGGTTAGTAGATAGGTGAGGTAAAGGACCTGCCTGGTGTGGTTGAATCAGACCTTTAGGTTAGTAGATAGGTGAGGTAAAGGACCTGCCTGGTGTGGGTTGATTCAGACCTTTAGATAGGTGAGGTAAAGGACCTACCTGGTGTGGTTGATTCAGACCTTTAGGTTAGTAGATAGGTGAGGTAAAGGACCTGCCTGGTGTGGGTTGATTCAGACCTTTAGGTTAGTAGATAGGTGAGGTAAAGGACCTGCCTGGTGTGGGTTGATTCAGACCTTTAGGTTAGTAGATAGGTGAGGTAAAGGACCTGCCTGGTGTGGTTGATTCAGACCTTTAGGTTAGTAGATAGGTGAGGTAAAGGACCTGCCTGGTGTGGTTGATTCAGACCTTTAGGTTAGTAGATAGGTGAGGTAAAGGACCTGCCTGGTGTGGTTGATTCAGACCTTTAGGTTAGTAGATAGGTGAGGTAAAGGACCTGCCTGGTGTGGTTGATTCAGACCTTTAGGTTAGTAGATAGGTGAGGTAAAGGACCTGTCTGGTGTGGGTTGATTCAGACCTTTAGGTTAGTAGATAGGTGAGGTAAAGGACCTGCCTGGTGTGGGTTGATTCAGACCTTTAGGTTAGTAGATAGGTGAGGTAAAGGACCTGCCTGGTGTGGTTGATTCAGACCTTTAGGTTAGTAGATAGGGGAGGTAAAGGACCTGCCTGGTGGGGTTGTTTCGGACCTTTAGGTTAGTAGATAGGTGAGGTAAAGGACCTGCCTGGTGTGGGTTGATTCAGACCTTTAGGTTAGTAGATAGGTGAGGTAAAGGACCTGCCTGGTGTGGGTTGATTCAGACCTTTAGGTTAGTAGATAGGTGAGGTAAAGGACCTGCCTGGTGTGGGTTGATTCAGACCTTTAGGTTAGTAGATAGGTGAGGTAAAGGACCTGCCTGGTGTGGGTTGATTCAGACCTTTAGGTTAGTAGATAGGTGAGGTAAAGGACCTGTCTGGTGTGGGTTGATTCAGACCTTTAGGTTAGTAGTTGACTCATAGCGTGGGCAGCATTGACTCATCGTGGCGTAAGATGTGATTGGCCTGATCCCTCAGGATTAAATAATGATCTATAACTCAGTGTGGATGTTTCATCTGATTACTTCCCTCATAAATAACGGCCTCCTATCAGCTCCAGTAGAGTAGTTCTGGACACTGAGCCGTGAGGGGGTCTGCCAAGTTGAGGACAGGGAGATTTTGTGTGTGTGTGTGTGTGTCTGTGTGTGTGTGTGTGTGTCTGTGTGTGTGTGTGTGCGTGTGTGCGTGTGCGTGTGTGTGTGCGCGCGTGTGTGTGTGCGTGCGCTGTAGATGGCCTCAGCTGTGACTAATCTGTGTCATACTGGACCTAGTGCCAGCAGCAGATCAATGTGAGTCAGGGGGAAAGAGAGAGAGAGGCAGCAAGAGGAGGAGGATAGGAAAGTCTTGTAGGGGTGTGGAGGAAGAGGAGGAGGATAGGAGAGTCTTGTAGGGGTGTGGAGGAAGAGGCGGAGGAGGAGGATAGGAGAGTCTTGTAGGGGTGTGGAAGAAGAGGAGGAGGAGGATAGGAGAGTCTTGTAGGGGTGTGGAGGAAGGCTGAAGACCAAACCTGATACACCAGGAATTGTACTGAAATATTTCACAGCGTGGGCAGCGTTGACTACCTTCAGATGGACATGCTGCCAAGGAACATTCCTGCCCTCTGTTTCCCTTTTGGTTTCAGACAAAGTAAAGCTTGAATGGGGCTTCCACAGAGAGGTGTGGGTCTGGTAGATTCTACAGTCAGCCAGGTGTGGGTCTGGTAGATTCTACACAGTCAGCCAGGTGTGGGTCTGGTAGATTCTACACAGTCAGCCAGGTGTGGGTCTGGTAGATTCTACACAGTCAGCCAGGTGTGGGTCTGGTAGATTCCACACAGTCAGCCAGGTGTGGGTCTGGTAGATTCTACACAGTCAGCCAGGTGTGGGTCTGGTAGATTCTACACAGTCAGCCAGGTGTGGGTCTGGTAGATTCCATACAGCCAGCCAGGTGTGGGTCTGGTAGATTCCACACAGTCAGCCAGGTGTGGGTCTGGTAGATTCCACACAGCCAGGTGTGGGTCTGGTAGATTCCACACAGCCAGGTGTGGGTCTGGTAGATTCCACACAGCCAGGTGTGGGTCTGGTAGATTCCACACAGTCAGCCAGGTGTGGGTCTGGTAGATTCCACACAGTCAGCCAGGTGTGGGTCTGGTAGATTCCACACAGTCAGCCAGGTGTGGGTCTGGTAGATTCCACACAGTCAGCCAGATGTGGGTCTGGTAGATTCCACACAGTCAGCCAGGTGTGGGTCTGGTAGATTCCACACAGCCAGGTGTGGGTCTGGTAGATTCTACACAGTCAGCCAGGTGTGGGTCTGGTAGATTCTACATAGTCAGCCTGGTGTGGGTATGGTAGATTCTACACAGTCAGCCAGGTGTGGGTCTGGTAGATTCCATACAGTCAGCCAGGTGTGGGTCTGGTAGATTCTACACAGTCAGCCAGGTGTGGGTCTGGTAGATTCCATACAGTCAGCCAGGTGTGGGTCTGGTAGATTCTACACAGTCAGCCAGGTGTGGGTCTGGTAGATTCCACACAGTCAGCCAGATGTGGGTCTGGTAGATTCCACACAGTCAGCCAGGTGTGGGTCTGGTAGATTCCACACAGTCAGCCAGATGTGGGTCTGGTAGATTCCACACAGTCAGCCAGGTGTGGGTCTGGTAGATTCCACACAGCCAGGTGTGGGTCTGGTAGATTCTACACAGTCAGCCAGGTGTGGGTCTGGTAGATTCTACATAGTCAGCCTGGTGTGGGTATGGTAGATTCTACACAGTCAGCCAGGTGTGGGTCTGGTAGATTCCATACAGTCAGCCAGGTGTGGGTCTGGTAGATTCTACACAGTCAGCCAGGTGTGGGTCTGGTAGATTCCATACAGTCAGCCAGGTGTGGGTCTGGTAGATTCTACACAGTCAGCCAGGTGTGGGTCTGGTAGATTCCACACAGTCAGCCAGGTGTGTGGAGACATCAGAGAGGTGTGGGTCTGGTAGATTCCACACAGTCAGCCAGGTGTGGGTCTGGTAGATTCCACACAGTCAGCCAGGTGTGTGGAGACATCAGAGAGGTGTGGGTCTGGTAGATTCCACACAGTCAGCCAGGTGTGTGTCTGGTAGATTCTACACAGTTAGCCAGGTGTGGGTCTGGTAGATTCCACACAGTCAGCCAGGTGTGGGTCTGGTAGATTCTACACAGTCAGCCAGGTGTGGGTCTGGTAGATTCCACACAGCCAGCCAGGTGTGTGGAGACATCAGATAGGTGTGTGTCTGGTAGATTCCATACAGCCAGCCAGGTGTGTGGAGACATCAGAGAGGTGTGGGTCTGGTAGATTCCACACAGTCAGCCAGGTGTGGGTCTGGTAGATTACACACAGCCAGCCAGGTGTGTGGAGACATCAGAGAGGTGTGTGTCTGGAAGATTCCATACAGCCATGCCAGGTGTGTGGAGACATCAGAGAGGTGTGGGTCTGGTAGATTCCACACAGTCAGCCAGGTGTGGGTCTGGTAGATTCTACATAGTCAGCCTGGTGTGGGTATGGTAGATTCTACACAGTCAGCCAGGTGTGGGTCTGGTAGATTCCATACAGTCAGCCAGGTGTGGGTCTGGTAGATTCTACACAGTCAGCCAGGTGTGGGTCTGGTAGATTCCATACAGTCAGCCAGGTGTGGGTCTGGTAGATTCTACACAGTCAGCCAGGTGTGGGTCTGGTAGATTCCACACAGTCAGCCAGGTGTGGGTCTGGTAGATTCCACACAGTCAGCCAGGTGTGGGTCTGGTAGATTCCACACAGCCAGCCAGGTGTGGGTCTGGTAGATTCCACACAGTCAGCCAGGTGTGTGGAGACATCAGAGAGGTGTGGGTCTGGTAGATTCCACACAGTCAGCCAGGTGTGGGTCTGGTAGATTCCACACAGTCAGCCAGGTGTGTGGAGACATCAGAGAGGTGTGGGTCTGGTAGATTCCACACAGTCAGCCAGGTGTGTGTCTGGTAGATTCTACACAGTCAGCCAGGTGTGGGTCTGGTAGATTCCACACAGTCAGCCAGGTGTGGGTCTGGTAGATTCTACACAGTCAGCCAGGTGTGGGTCTGGTAGATTCCACACAGCCAGCCAGGTGTGTGGAGACATCAGATAGGTGTGTGTCTGGTAGATTCCATACAGCCAGCCAGGTGTGTGGAGACATCAGAGAGGTGTGGGTCTGGTAGATTCCACACAGTCAGCCAGGTGTGGGTCTGGTAGATTCCACACAGCCAGCCAGGTGTGTGGAGACATCAGAGAGGTGTGTGTCTGGTAGATTCCATACAGCCATGCCAGGTGTGTGGAGACATCAGAGAGGTGTGGGTCTGGTAGATTCCACACAGCCAGCCAGGTGTGGGTCTGGTAGATTCCATACAGCCAGCCAGGTGTGGGTCTGGTAGATTCCACACAGCCAGGTGTGGGTCTGGTAGATTCCATACAGCCAGTCAGGTGTGGGTCTGGTAGATTCCACACAGTCAGCCAGGTGTGGGTCTGGTAGATTCCACACAGCCAGCCAGGTGTGGGTCTGGTAGATTCCATACAGCCAGCCAGGTGTGGGTCTGGTAGATTCCACACAGTCAGCCAGGTGTGGGTCTGGTAGATTCCATACAGCCAGCCAGGTGTGGGTCTGGTAGATTCCACACAGTCAGCCAGGTGTGGGTCTGGTAGATTCCACACAGTCAGCCAGGTGTGGGTCTGGTAGATTCCACACAGTCAGCCAGGTGTGGGTCTGGTAGATTCCACACAGCCAGCCAGGTGTGTGGAGACATCAGAGAGGTGTGTGTCTGGTAGATTCCATACAGTCAGCCAGGTGTGTGGAGACATCAGAGAGGTGTGGGTCTGGTAGATTCCACACAGCCAGCCAGGTGTGTGTCTGGTAGATTCCACACAGCCAGCCAGGTGTGGGTCTGGTAGATTCCACACAGCCAGCCAGGTGTGGGTCTGGTAGATTCTACACAGCCAGCCAGGTGTGTGGAGACATCAGAGAGGTGTGGGTCTGGTAGATTCCACACAGCCAGCCAGGTGTGGGTCTGGTAGATTCCACACAGTCAGCCAGGTGTGGGTCTGGTAGATTCTACACAGCCAGCCAGGTGTGTGGAGACATCAGAGAGGTGTGGGTCTGGTAGATTCCATACAGCCAGCCAGGTGTGTGGAGACATCAGAGAGGTGTGGGTCTGGTAGATTCCACACTGCCAGCCAGGTGTGGGTCTGGTAGATTCCATACAGCCAGCCAGGTGTGTGGAGACATCAGAGAGGTGTGGGTCTGGTAGATTCCATACAGCCAGCCAGGTGTGTGGAGACATCAGAGAGGTGTGGGTCTGGTAGATTCCACACTGCCAGCCAGGTGTGGGTCTGGTAGATTCCATACAGCCAGCCAGGTATGGGTCTGGTAGATTCCACACAGTCAGCCCGGTGTGGGTCTGGTAGATTCTACACAGCCAGCCAGGTGTGTGGAGACATCAGAGAGGTGTGGGTCTAGTAGATTCCACACAGCCAGCCAGGTGTGGGTCTGGTAGATTCCATACAGCCAGCCAGGTGTGGGTCTGGTAGATTCCACACAGTCAGCCAGGTGTGGGTCTGGTAGATTCCACACAGTCAGCCAGGTGTGGGTCTGGTAGATTCTACACAGTCAGCCAGGTGTGGGTCTGGTAGATTCTACACAGTCAGCCAGGTGTGGGTCTGGTAGATTCCATACAGTCAGCCAGGTGTGGGTCTGGTAGATTCCACACAGTCAGCCAGGTGTGGGTCTGGTAGATTCCACACAGTCAGCCAGGTGTGGGTCTGGTAGATTCCACACAGTCAGCCAGGTGTGGGTCTGGTAGATTCCACACAGCCAGCCAGGTGTGGGTCTGGTAGATTCCACACAGTCAGCCAGGTGTGTGGAGACATCAGAGAGGTGTGGGTCTGGTAGATTCCACACAGTCAGCCAGGTGTGGGTCTGGTAGATTCCACACAGTCAGCCAGGTGTGTGGAGACATCAGAGAGGTGTGGGTCTGGTAGATTCCACACAGTCAGCCAGGTGTGTGTCTGGTAGATTCTACACAGTCAGCCAGGTGTGGGTCTGGTAGATTCCACACAGTCAGCCAGGTGTGGGTCTGGTAGATTCTACACAGTCAGCCAGGTGTGGGTCTGGTAGATTCCACACAGCCAGCCAGGTGTGTGGAGACATCAGATAGGTGTGTGTCTGGTAGATTCCATACAGCCAGCCAGGTGTGTGGAGACATCAGAGAGGTGTGGGTCTGGTAGATTCCACACAGTCAGCCAGGTGTGGGTCTGGTAGATTCCACACAGCCAGCCAGGTGTGTGGAGACATCAGAGAGGTGTGTGTCTGGTAGATTCCATACAGCCATGCCAGGTGTGTGGAGACATCAGAGAGGTGTGGGTCTGGTAGATTCCACACAGCCAGCCAGGTGTGGGTCTGGTAGATTCCATACAGCCAGCCAGGTGTGGGTCTGGTAGATTCCACACAGCCAGGTGTGGGTCTGGTAGATTCCATACAGCCAGTCAGGTGTGGGTCTGGTAGATTCCACACAGTCAGCCAGGTGTGGGTCTGGTAGATTCCACACAGCCAGCCAGGTGTGGGTCTGGTAGATTCCATACAGCCAGCCAGGTGTGGGTCTGGTAGATTCCACACAGTCAGCCAGGTGTGGGTCTGGTAGATTCCATACAGCCAGCCAGGTGTGGGTCTGGTAGATTCCACACAGTCAGCCAGGTGTGGGTCTGGTAGATTCCACACAGTCAGCCAGGTGTGGGTCTGGTAGATTCCACACAGTCAGCCAGGTGTGGGTCTGGTAGATTCCACACAGCCAGCCAGGTGTGTGGAGACATCAGAGAGGTGTGTGTCTGGTAGATTCCATACAGTCAGCCAGGTGTGTGGAGACATCAGAGAGGTGTGGGTCTGGTAGATTCCACACAGCCAGCCAGGTGTGTGTCTGGTAGATTCCACACAGCCAGCCAGGTGTGGGTCTGGTAGATTCCACACAGCCAGCCAGGTGTGGGTCTGGTAGATTCTACACAGCCAGCCAGGTGTGTGGAGACATCAGAGAGGTGTGGGTCTGGTAGATTCCACACAGCCAGCCAGGTGTGGGTCTGGTAGATTCCACACAGTCAGCCAGGTGTGGGTCTGGTAGATTCTACACAGCCAGCCAGGTGTGTGGAGACATCAGAGAGGTGTGGGTCTGGTAGATTCCATACAGCCAGCCAGGTGTGTGGAGACATCAGAGAGGTGTGGGTCTGGTAGATTCCACACTGCCAGCCAGGTGTGGGTCTGGTAGATTCCATACAGCCAGCCAGGTGTGTGGAGACATCAGAGAGGTGTGGGTCTGGTAGATTCCATACAGCCAGCCAGGTGTGTGGAGACATCAGAGAGGTGTGGGTCTGGTAGATTCCACACTGCCAGCCAGGTGTGGGTCTGGTAGATTCCATACAGCCAGCCAGGTATGGGTCTGGTAGATTCCACACAGTCAGCCCGGTGTGGGTCTGGTAGATTCTACACAGCCAGCCAGGTGTGTGGAGACATCAGAGAGGTGTGGGTCTAGTAGATTCCACACAGCCAGCCAGGTGTGGGTCTGGTAGATTCCATACAGCCAGCCAGGTGTGGGTCTGGTAGATTCCACACAGTCAGCCAGGTGTGGGTCTGGTAGATTCCACACAGTCAGCCAGGTGTGGGTCTGGTAGATTCCACACAGTCAGCCAGGTGTGGGTCTGGTAGATTCCATACAGCCAGCCAGGTGTGGGTCTGGTAGATTCCACATGTAACGGATGTGAAACGGCTAGCTTAGTTAGCGTGGGCGCTAAATAGCGTTTCAATCAGTGACGTCACTTGCTCTGAGACCTTGAAGTAGTAGTTCAGGTGTGTGGAGACATCAGAGAGGTGTGGGTCTGGTAGATTCCATACAGCCAGCCAGGTGTGTGGAGACATCAGAGAGGTGTGGGTCTGGTAGATTCCACACAGCAAGTCAGGTGTGGGTCTGGTAGATTCTACACAGCCAGCCAGGTGTGTGGAGACATCAGAGAGGTGTGTGTCTGGTAGATTCTACACAGCCAGCCAGGTGTGTGGAGACATCAGAGAGGTGTGGATCTGATTGAACCAGGCCATTAGATCCTGATTGGACCAGGGGACAGGGGTTGGGAGGGAGGGAGATTTTAACCATCCCCAGCCCCACAACCAGCCCCAGCCTCAAACCAATTTACCCCAGGCAGGCCTACCCCCCAGCCTCAAACCAACTTACCCCAGGCAGGCTTACCCCCCCCAGCCTCAAACCAACTTACCCCAGGCAGGCCTACACCCCCAAGCCTCAAACCAACTTACCCCAGGCAGGCCTACCCCCCAGCCTTAAACCAACTTACCCCAGGCAGGCTTACCCCCCCAGCCTCAAACCAACTTACCCCAGGCAGGCCTACCCCCCAACTCCAAACCCAGCCTTCTCCCCCTCTCTCCCTATCCTTTCCCTATCCTCTCCCCCTCGCTCCCTATCCTCTCCCTATCCTCTCTCCCTATCCTCTCCCTATCCTCTCCCTATCCTCTCCCTATCCTCTCTCCCTATCCTCTCCCCCCCTCTCCCCCTCTCTCCCTATCCTCTCTCCCTATCCTCTCCCCCTCTCTCCCTATCCTCTCCCCCCCTCTCCCCCTCTCTCCCTATCCTCTCCCTATCCTCTCCCCAGGGAAGTGGCTTTAGGGTTTAGCCACAGTAAAACACAGTAGTATTTACACACTCTACTTTCTCACAGAACACCAAATGTGCACTTAGGAAATCACGAGGGAGCAGGGCTTTTTTCTGTTCCTGTTTGAATGATCCAGCTCGTCTTTACCCCCCCCCCCCCCCCCCCCCGGAGTAGAGAAGATAGATCCATCGCTAGTTAAAGACAGATCAGGTTTCTGTCCCCCCCCCCCACCCACCCCCCGGGGTAGAGAAGATAGATCCATCGCTAGTTAAAGACAGATCAGGTTTCTGTTCCCAGCAGATGTACCAGGGTTCTGACGGCCCCGTACAGGAAACAGGGGGCTTTAGGTACCGTCGTTGTTCCTTGATCTATTTTATTGTCTGGTTTTTAACCATTGTCTTACCACCAACTTCTGCGTGGCAAGGATCCAATTCCACGTGATTAGAAGTTTCTCTCCCGTCTACAATTACCGTCTCTAGTTTGTCACGTCTAGCGTAGATCTGTGTGACATAGAGAGGCCCATATATGCCTACGTAACCAGGACTAATGTGGGTACAGGCAGCAGGAGGAGTAATGTAGTATGTGACCGGATTATAGAAATTGATATTCTGGTGTCTGCTGGGACGTCGGGGGCTGATTGAGAGAGCTGTCACTTTTTAAAAACCCTGTTTATAACAAGCAGGTTTTTATTGACTATCAACATATCTCAGGAGGTAATATTTGTCCACATAAAGCCGTTTTTTTTATAGAGAGAGAGAGAAGAGGACGATAAGAGGATGAAGATGGCTGTATCGTGTAGCCTAATGAAGAGTCTCTGTTAACCGATACCGATCTTTAAAGAAGGCTTAGCACGGCATCTTAAAGATGTCTGGCAGTTTAGAAGTCAGCGCGTCGAAGTTGAAAGGTCAGCCTCAGATGGCGTTCCTCTATAAAGAGGGCATGGATTTGAACTCGTGCCAGCAGCTGTCCCGTCCGAATGGGGAAAAAACGTCCCGTCCACCAGGTTTAATGAGGTAAAAACTTTCCCATCGGTTTCCAATAGCAACAGCAGAACAGTGTTTTTGGCTGTTAAACTCTGAGCTTTTTTTTTACTGCTGGCCTCCTTTCACAGTCACCCTGGGGTCACTCTGGGGTCACTCTGTCTCAATGGGACGGTGGGGTCTGCTGTGTTGAGGTTGGATTGGTTCATGAGAAGCTCTCTGATGTTGGGGTCTGTTGTGTTGAGGTTGGACTGGTTCATGAGAAGCTCTCTGATGTTGGGGTTTGCTGTGTTGAGGTTGGACTGGTTCATGAGAAGCTCTCTGACGTTGGGGTCTGTTGTGTTGAGGTTGGACTGGTTCATGAGAAGCTCTCTGATGTTGGGGTTTGCTGTGTTGAGGTTGGACTGGTTCATGAGAAGCTCTCTGACGTTGGGGGTCTGTTGTGTTGAGGTTGGACTGGTTCATGAGAAGCTCTCTGATGTTGGGGGTCTGTTGTGTTGAGGTTGGACTGGTTCATGAGAAGCTCTCTGATGTTGGGGGTCTGTTGTGTTGAGGTTGGACTGGTTCATGAGAAGCTCTCTGATGTTGGGGGTCTGTTGTGTTGAGGTTGGACTGGTTCATGAGAAGCTCTCTGATGTTGGGGGTCTGCTGTGTTGATGTTGGACTGGTTCATGAGAAGCTCTCTGATGTTGGGGTCTGTTGTGTGGAGGTTGGACTGGTTCATGAGAAGTTCTCTGACGTTGGGGTCTGCTGTGTTGAGGTTGGATTGGTTCATGAGAAGCTCTCTGATGTTGGGGTCTGTTGTGTTGAGGTTGGACTGGTTCATGAGAAGCTCTCTGATGTTGGGGTCTGTTGTGTTGAGGTTGGACTGGTTCATGAGAAGCTCTCTGATGTTGGGGTTTGCTGTGTTGAGGTTGGACTGGTTCACGAGAAGCTCTCTGACGTTGGGGGTCTGCTGTGTTGAGGTTGGACTGGTTCATGAGAAGCTCTCTGATGTTGGGGGTCTGCTGTGTTGAGGTTGGACTGGTTCATGAGAAGCTCTCTGACGTTGGGGTCTGTTGTGTTGAGGTTGGATTGGTTCATGAGAAGCTCTCTGACGTTGGGGTCTGCTGTGATGAGGTTGGACTGGTTCATGAGAAGCTCTCTGATGTTGGGGTTTGCTGTGTTGAGGTTGGACTGGTTCATGAGAAGCTCTCTGACGTTGGGGTCTGTTGTGTTGAGGTTGTACTGGTTCGTGAGAAGCTCTCTGACGTCGGGGTCTGTTGTGTTGAGGTTGGACTGGTTCATGAGAAGTTCTCTGACGTTGGGGTCTGCTGTGTTGAGGTTGGACTGGTTCATGAGAAGCTCTCTGATGTTGGGGGTCTGTTGTGTTGAGGTTGGACTGGTTCATGAGAAGCTCTCTGATGTTGGGGGTCTGCTGTGTTGAGGTTGGACTGGTTCATGAGAAGCTCTCTGATGTTGGGGGTCTGTTGTGTTGATGTTGGACTGGTTCATGAGAAGCTCTCTGATGTTGGGGGTCTGTTGTGTTGAGGTTGGACTGGTTCATGAGAAGCTCTCTGACGTTGGGGGTCTGATGTGTTGAGGTTGGACTGGTTCATGAGAAGCTCTCTGATGTTGGGGGTCTGTTGTGTTGAGGTTGGACTGGTTCATGAGAAGCTCTCTGACGTTGGGGGTCTGCTGTGTTGAGGTTGGACTGGTTCATGAGAAGCTCTCTGACGTTGGGGGTCTGTTGTGTTGAGGTTGGACTGGTTCATGAGAAGCTCTCTGACGTTGGGGTCTGTTGTGTTGAGGTTGGACTGGTTCATGAGAAGCTCTCTGACGTTGGGGTCTGTTGTGTTGAGGTTGGACTGGTTCATGAGAAGCTCTCTGATGTTGGGTGTGGTGGAGGGGGGGTGGACTGGTTCATGAGAAGCTCTCTGATGTTGGGGGTCTGTTGTGTTGAGGTTGTACTGGTTCATGAGAAGCTCTCTGACGTTGGGGTCTGTTGTGTTGGGTGTGGTGTGGTGGAGGGGGGGGGGGGGGGTGGATGTGTTTGGAAAAGTTTCAAGTAATTCACAGACCTCGGTCGTTGAGCTGTTTTGGAATTGCGTACTCTTTAACTTTTAGTGTGTTTGAGAAGCCCTCTCCAAAGCCCAGTGTTCTCAATAAAAAGAGGAATGGGAAATTGAGGACCTAACTCAGTTGCACAACGGAATGCATTCAACCGAAATGAGTCGTCCACATTTAACCCCTTTTGAATCAGTGGTACGGTGGGCCTGACTTGTTCAACATCTATCGGTCCCCCGGATACAGACTCAGATACATGGTATAGTGTAGTGTGTATATTGTAGTCAGTGAGAGAGACTCAGATACATGGTATAGTGTAGTGTGTATATTGTAGTCAGTCAGAGAGAGAGAGACTCAGATACATGGTATAATGTTGTGTGTATATTGTAGTCAGAGAGACTCAGATACATGGTATAGTGTAGTGTGTATATTGTAGAGAGAGACTCAGATACATGGTATAGTGTAGTGTGTATATTGTAGAGAGAGACTCAGATACATGGTATAGTGTAGTGTGTATATTGTAGAGAGAGACTCAGATACATGGTATAGTGTAGTGTGTATATTGTAGAGAGAGACTCAGATACATGGTATAGTGTAGTGTGTATATTGTAGAGAGAGACTCAGATACATGGTATAGTGTAGTGTGTATATTGTAGAGAGAGACTCAGATACATGGTATAGTGTAGTGTGTATATTGTAGAGAGAGACTCAGATACATGGTATAGTGTTGTGTGTATATTGTAGAGAGAGACTCAGATACATGGTATAGTGTAGTGTGTATATTGTAGTCAGTGAGAGAGAGACTCAGATACATGGTATAGTGTAGTGTGTATATTGTAGAGAGAGCCTCAGATACATGGTATAGTGTTGTGTGTATATTGTAGAGAGAGACTCAGATACATGGTATAGTGTAGTGTGTATATTGTAGAGAGAGACTCAGATACATGGTATAGTGTTGTGTGTATATTGTAGTCAGTGAGAGAGAGACTCAGATACATGGTATAGTGTAGTGTGTATATTGTAGAGAGAGCCTCAGATACATGGTATAGTGTAGTGTGTATATTGTAGTGAGAGACTCAGATACATGGTATAGTGTTGTGTGTATATTGTAGAGAGAGACTCAGATACATGGTATAGTGTAGTGTGTATATTGTAGAGAGAGACTCAGATACATGGTATAGTGTAGTGTGTATATTGTAGAGAGAGACTCAGATACATGGTATAGTGTAGTGTGTATATTGTAGAGAGAGCCTCAGATACATGGTATAGTGTTGTGTGTATATTGTAGAGAGAGACTCAGATACATGGTATAGTGTAGTGTGTATATTGTAGTCAGTGAGAGAGAGACTCAGATACATGGTATAGTGTTGTGTGTATATTGTAGAGAGAGACTCAGATACATGGTATAGTGTTGTGTGTATATTGTAGTCAGTGAGAGAGACTCAGATACATGGTATAGTGTAGTGTGTATATTGTAGTCAGTCAGAGAGAGAGAGACTCAGATACATGGTATAGTGTTGTGTGTATATTGTAGTCAGTGAGAGAGACTCAGATACATGGTATAGTGTAGTGTGTATATTGTAGTGAGAGACTCAGATACATGGTATAGTGTAGTGTGTATATTGTAGAGAGAGACTCAGATACATGGTATAGTGTAGTGTGTATATTGTAGAGAGAGACTCAGATACATGGTATAGTGTTGTGTGTATATTGTAGAGAGAGCCTCAGATACATGGTATAGTGTAGTGTGTATATTGTAGAGAGAGACTCAGATACATGGTATAGTGTAGTGTGTATATTGTAGAGAGAGACTCAGATACATGGTATAGTGTTGTGTGTATATTGTAGAGAGAGACTCAGATACATGGTATAATGTTGTGTGTACATTGTAGTCAGTCAGAGAGAGAGAGACTCAGATACATGGTATAGTGTAGTGTGTATATTGTAGAGAGAGACTCAGATACATGGTATAGTGTTGTGTGTATATTGTAGAGAGAGACTCAGATACATGGTATAGTGTTGTGTGTATATTGTAGAGAGAGACTCAGATACATGGTATAGTGTTGTGTGTATATTGTAGTCAGTGAGAGAGAGACTCAGATACATGGTATAGTGTTGTGTGTATATTGTAGTCAGAGAGAGAGAGACTCAGATACATGGTATAGTGTTGTGTGTATATTGTAGTCAGTGAGAGAGAGACTCAGATACATGGTATAGTGTTGTGTGTATATTGTAGTCAGAGAGAGAGAGACTCAGATACATGGTATAGTGTTGTGTGTATATTGTAGTCAGTGAGAGAGAGACTCAGATACATGGTATAGTGTAGTGTGTATATTGTAGTCAGTGAGAGAGAGACTCAGATACATGGTATAGTGTTGTGTGTATATTGTAGTGAGAGACTCAGATACATGGTATAGTGTAGTGTGTATATTGTAGAGAGAGACTCAGATACATGGTATAGTGTAGTGTGTATATTGTAGAGAGAGACTCAGATACATGGTATAGTGTAGTGTGTATATTGTAGAGAGAGACTCAGATACATGGTATAGTGTTGTGTGTATATTGTAGTCAGTGAGAGAGAGACTCAGATACATGGTATAGTGTTGTGTGTATATTGTAGAGAGAGACTCAGATACATGGTATAGTGTTGTGTGTATATTGTAGTCAGTGAGAGAGAGACTCAGATACATGGTATAGTGTTGTGTGTATATTGTAGTCAGAGAGAGAGAGACTCAGATACATGGTATAGTGTTGTGTGTATATTGTAGTCAGTGAGAGAGAGACTCAGATACATGGTATAGTGTAGTGTGTATATTGTAGTCAGTCAGTGAGAGAGAGACCAATTAAAAACAATTAAAACAATTAAGACCAATTAAAAACAATTAAGTCCTGGAACTGGGTCAGGCCTTGACATGGTTAGCACCCCCAACAGAGGCTGTGGTCAGGAGGCTGTGGTCTTTCCAGATATGATGTCACTCTCCCACAAGCCAGGATGTGACGGCCGACCACAACATCTACAGTTGATTGATATACGAGGGGAGCCCCGTGGACACACAGTGCTGAACATGTTTCTCCCCGCCTGACTTTCTCTCTCTCTCTTTTTGCTCCCTCCCTCTCCCCTTCCCTCCCTCCCTCCATCTCTCCCTCTCTGTCTCCCTCGATCTCTCTCTCTGTCTCTCTCCCACCCACCCTCCCTCCTCTCTGTCTGTCTCTCTCTCTCTTTTTGCTCTCTCCCTCTCTGTCTCCCTCCCTCTCCCCTTCCCTCCCTCCCTCTCCCCTTCCCTCCCTCCCTCTCTCTTTCTCTCCCTATCTGTCTCCCTCCCTCTCTCCTTCCTTCCCTCCTTCCTTCCTTCCTTCCCTCCCTCCCTCTCTACCTCTCTCTCTCTCTCTCCCTCTCTCTCTCTCTCTCTCTCCCTCTCTGTCTCCCTCCCTCTCTCCTTCCTTCCTTCCTTCCCTCCCTCCCTCTCTACCTCTCTCTCTCTCTCCCTCTCTATCTCTCTCTCTCTCCCTCTCTGTCTCCTTCCTTCCTTCCCTCCCTCCTTCCCTCCCTCCCTCCCTCCCTCCCTCCCTCCCTCCCTCCCTCCCTCTCTGTCTCTCCCCCTCCCTCCCTCCCTCTCTGTCTCTCCCCCTCCCTCCCTCCCTCCCTCCCTCCCTCCCTCCCTCCCTCCCTCCCTCCCTCCCTCCTCTCTCTAGAACGGGGATGAAGGTGCGGAGGAGTTGTTGATCAGTCACCATGTGCTCTGTAACGACACCCAGGAGACCCTGAGGTTTGGCCAGGTGGACACCGATGAGAACGTCCTGCTGCCCTCCTTACACAGCCACCAGTACAGCTG
>NW_028322092.1:2842500-2850000 GCF_057628025.1 Oncorhynchus mykiss
TTCTGATTGGGGGTTCTGTCATGTTGTGGAAACATTCCGAGCTCCATTCAGACATGCAGTTCTGATTGGGGGTTCTGTCACATTGTGGAAACATTCCGAGCTCCGTTCAGACATGCAGTTCTGATTGGGGGTTCTGTCACGTTGTGGAAACATTCCGAGCTCCGTTCAGACATGCAGTTCTGATTGGGGGTTCTGTCACGTTGTGGAAACATTCCGAGCTCCGTTCAGACATGCAGTTCTGATTGGGGGTTCTGTCACGTTGTGGAAACATTCCGAGCTCCGTTCAGACATGCAGTTCTGATTGGGGGTTCTGTCACGTTGTGGAAACATTCCGAGCTCCGTTCAGACATGCAGTTCTGATTGGGGGTTCTGTCACGTTGTGGAAACATTCCGAGCTCCGTTCAGACATGCAGTTCTGATTGGGGGTTCTGTCACGTTGTGGAAACATTCCTTCCTGGGTTGGAGTCTTAAACGAGGCTGGTTCTCCAGGGCGATGGTGATTTGTGATACTAGATAGACGAGATGAGCGTGAGGCTTCGCCAGGAAACAGGCTTGCCTAAACGACAGAGAGGAAGTTAAAACACGACCATGTAGACTCCAGAACTACTGGTTCAGATTAAATAAACATTAACGGAGAACACAGCTCTGACAGGAGAGAGGATCAGATATCTATACTGTCATGGTAATCATTACCTCTGATAGGATTAGATATCTATACTGTCATGGTAATCATTACCTCTGACAGGAGAGAGGATCAGATATCTATACTGTCATGGTAATCATTACCTCTGAGAGGATTAGATATCTATACTGTCATGGTAATCATTACCTCTGACAGGAGAGAGGATTAGATATCTATACTGTCATGGTAATCATTACCTCTCATAGGAGAGAGGATTAGATATCTATACTGTCATGGTAATCATTACCTCTGACAGGAGAGAGGATCAGATATCTATACTGTCATGGTAATCATTACCTCTGATAGGATTAGATATCTATACTGTCATGGTAATCATTACCTCTGACAGGAGAGAGGATCAGATATCTATACTGTCATGGTAATCATTACCTCTGACAGGAGAGAGGATCAGATATCTATACTGTCATGGTAATCATTACCTCTGACAGGAGAGAGGATCAGATATCTATACTGTCATGGTAATCATTACCTCTGACAGGAGAGAGGATTAGATATCTATACTGTCATGGTAATCATTACCTCTGACAGGAGAGAGGATTAGATATCTATACTGTCATGGTAATCATTACCTCTGACAGGAGAGAGGATCAGATATCTATACTGTCATGGTAATCATTACCTCTGACAGGAGAGAGGATCAGATATCTATACTGTCATGGTAATCATTACCTCTGACAGGAGAGAGGATCAGATATCTATACTGTCATGGTAATCATTACCTCTGACAGGAGAGAGGATCAGATATCTATACTGTCATGGTAATCATTACCTCTGACAGGAGAGAGGATTAGATATCTATACTGTCATGGTAATCATTACCTCTGATAGGAGAGAGGATTAGATATCTATACTGTCATGGTAATCATTACCTCTGAGAGGATCAGATATCTATACTGTCATGGTAATCATTACCTCTGATAGGATTAGATATCTATACTGTCATGGTAATCATTACCTCTGATAGGAGAGAGGGTTAGATATCTGTACTGTCATGGTAATCATTACCTCTGAGAGGATCAGATATCTATACTGTCATGGTAATCATTACCTCTGATAGGATTAGATATCTATACTGTCATGGTAATCATTACCTCTGATAGGAGAGAGGATTAGATATCTATACTGTCATGGTAATCATTACCTCTGAGAGGATCAGATATCTATACTGTCATGGTAATCATTACCTCTGATAGGATTAGATATCTATACTGTCATGGTAATCATTACCTCTGACAGGAGAGAGGATTAGATATCTATACTGTCATGGTAATCATTACCTCTGACAGGAGAGAGGATTAGATATCTATACTGTCATGGTAATCATTACCTCTGAGAGGAGAGAGGATTAGATATCTATACTGTCATGGTAATCATTACCTCTGATAGGAGAGAGGATCAGATATCTATACTGTCATGGTAATCATTACCTCTGACAGGAGAGAGGATTAGATATCTGTACTGTCATGGTAATCATTACCTCTGACAGGAGAGAGGATTAGATATCTGTACTGTCATGGTAATCATTACCTCTGACAGGATTAGATATCTATACTGTCATGGTAATCATTACCTCTGACAGGAGAGAGGATTAGATATCTATACTGTCATGGTAATCATTACCTCTGACAGGAGAGAGGATCAGATATCTATACTGTCATGGTAATCATTACCTCTGACAGGAGAGAGGATCAGATATCTATACTGTCATGGTAATCATTACCTCTGACAGGAGAGAGGATTAGATATCTATACTGTCATGGTAATCATTACCTTTGACAGGAGAGAGGATTAGATATCTATACTGTCATGGTAATCATTACCTCTGACAGGAGAGAGGATTAGATATCTATACTGTCATGGTAATCATTACCTCTGACAGGAGAGAGGATTAGATATCTATACTGTCATGGTAATCATTACCTCTGACAGGAGAGAGGATTAGATATCTATACTGTCATGGTAATCATTACCTCTGACAGGAGAGAGGATTAGATATCTATACTGTCATGGTAATCATTACCTCTGATAGGAGAGAGGATTAGATATCTATACTGTCATGGTAATCATTACCTCTGATAGGATTAGATATCTATACTGTCATGGTAATCATTACCTCTGACAGGAGAGAGGATTAGATATCTATACTGTCATGGTAATCATTACCTCTGATAGGAGAGAGGATTAGATATCTATACTGTCATGGTAATCATTACCTCTGATAGGAGAGAGGATTAGATATCTATACTGTCATGGTAATCATTACCTCTGATAGGATTAGATATCTATACTGTCATGGTAATCATTACCTCTGATAGGATTAGATATCTATACTGTCATGGTAATCATTACCTCTGACAGGAGAGAGGATTAGATATCTATACTGTCATGATAATCATTACCTCTGACAGGAGAGAGGATTAGATATCTATACTGTCATGGTAATCATTACCTCTGATAGGAGAGGATTAGATATCTATACTGTCATGGTAATCATTACCTCTGATAGGAGAGAAGATTAGATATCTATACTGTCATGGTAATCATTACCTCTGACAGGAGAGAGGATTAGATATCTATACTGTCATGGTAATCATTACCTCTGATAGGAGAGAGGATTAGATATCTATACTGTCATGGTAATCATTACCTCTGATAGGAGAGAGGATTAGATATCTATACTGTCATGGTAATCATTACCTCTGATAGGATTAGATATCTATACTGTCATGGTAATCATTACCTCTGATAGGAGAGAGGATTAGATATCTATACTGTCATGGTAATCATTACCTCTGATAGGAGAGAGGATTAGATATCTATACTGTCATGGTAATCATTACCTCTGATAGGATTAGATATCTATACTGTCATGGTAATCATTACCTCTGATAGGATTAGATATCTATACTGTCATGGTAATCATTACCTCTGAGAGGAGAGAGGATTAGATATCTATACTGTCATGGTAATCATTACCTCTGAGAGGAGAGAGGATTAGATATCTATACTGTCATGGTAATCATTATCTCTGATAGGAGAGACGATTAGATATCTATACTGTCATGGTAATCTTTACCTCTGAGAGGAGAGAGGATTAGATATCTATACTGTCATGGTAGTCATTACCTCTGATAGGATTAGATATCTATACTGTCATGGTAATCATTACCTCTGAGAGGAGAGAGGATTAGATATCTATACTGTCATGGTAATCATTACCTCTGATAGGAGAGAGGATTAGATATCTATACTGTCATGGTAATCATTACATCTGAGAGGAGAGAGGATTAGATATCTATACTGTCATGGTAATCATTACCTCTGATAGGATTAGATATCTATACTGTCATGGTAATCATTATCTCTGAGAGGAGAGAGGATTAGATATCTATACTGTCATGGTAATCATTATCTCTGATAGGAGAGACGATTAGATATCTATACTGTCATGGTAATCATTACCTCTGAGAGGAGAGAGGATTAGATATCTATACTGTCATGGTAATCATTACCTCTGATAGGATTAGATATCTATACTGTCATGGTAATCATTACCTCTGAGAGGAGAGAGGATTAGATATCTATACTGTCATGGTAATCATTACCTCTGATAGGAGAGGATTAGATATCTATACTGTCATGGTAATCATTACCTCTGAGAGGAGAGAGGATTAGATATCTATACTGTCATGGTAATCATTACCTCTGATAGGATTAGATATCTATACTGTCATGGTAATCATTACCTCTGAGAGGAGAGAGGATTAGATATCTATACTGTCATGGTAATCATTATCTCTGATATGATTAGATATCTATACTGTCATGGTAATCATTACCTCTGATAGGATCAAATATCTATACTGTCATGGTAATCATTACCTCTGAGAGGATTAGATATCTATACTGTCATGGTAATCATTATCTCTGATAGGAGAGACGATTAGATATCTATACTGTCATGGTAATCATTACCTCTGAGAGGAGAGAGGATTAGATATCTATACTGTCATGGTAATCATTACCTCTGATAGGATTAGATATCTATACTGTCATGGTAATCATTACCTCTGAGAGGAGAGAGGATTATATATCTATACTGTCATGGTAATCATTACCTCTGAGAGGATTAGATATCTATACTGTCATGGTAATCATTACCTCTGATAGGATTAGATATCTATACTGTCATGGTAATCATTACCTCTGAGAGGAGAGAGGATTAGATATCTATACTGTCATGGTAATCATTACCTCTGACAGGAGAGAGGATTAGATATCTATACTGTCATGGTAATCATTACCTCTGATAGGATTAGATATCTATACTATCATGGTAATCATTACCTCTGATAGGATTAGATATCTATACTGTCATGGTAATCATTACCTCTGAGAGGATTAGATATATTTACTGGCATGGTAATCATTACCTCTGACAGGAGAGAGTATTAGATATCTATACTGTCATGGTAATCATTACCTCTGATAGGAGAGAGGATTAGATATCTATACTGTCATGGTAATCATTACCTCTGATAGGATTAGATATCTATACTGTCATGGTAATCATTACCTCTGAGAGGATTAGATATCTATACTGTCATGGTAATCATTACCTCTGAGAGGAGAGAGGATTAGATATCTATGCTGTCATGGTAATCATTACCTCTGATAGGAGAGAGGATTAGATATCTATACTGGCATGGTAATCATTACCTCTGATAGGATTAGATATCTATACTGTCATGGTAATCATTACCTCTGATAGGATTAGATATCTATACTGTCATGGTAATCATTACCTCTGAGAGGAGAGAGGATTAGATATCTATACTGTCATGGTAATCATTACCTCTGAGAGGAGAGAGGATTAGATATCTATACTGTCATGGTAATCATTATCTCTGATAGGAGAGACGATTAGATATCTATACTGTCATGGTAATCATTACCTCTGAGAGGAGAGAGGATTAGATATCTATACTGTCATGGTAATCATTACCTCTGAGAGGATTAGATATCTATACTTTCATGGTAATCATTACCTCTGAGAGGAGAGAGGATTAGATATCTATACTGTCATGGTAATCATTACCTCTGATAGGAGAGAGGATTAGATATCTATACTGTCATGGTAATCATTACCTCTGATAGGAGAGAGGATTAGATATCTATACTGTCATGGTAATCATTACCTCTGAGAGGAGAGAGGATTAGATATCTATACTGTCATGGTAATCATTACCTCTGATAGGATTAGATATCTATACTGTCATGGTAATCATTACCTCTGAGAGGAGAGAGGATTAGATATCTATACTGTCATGGTAATCATTATCTCTGATATGATTAGATATCTATACTGTCATGGTAATCATTACCTCTGAGAGGAGAGAGGATTAGATATCTATACTGTCATGGTAATCATTACCTCTGATAGGATTAGATATCTATACTGTCATGGTAATCATTACCTCTGAGAGGAGAGAGGATTATATATCTATACTGTCATGGTAATCATTACCTCTGAGAGGAGAGAGGATTAGATATCTATACTGTCATGGTAATCATTACCTCTGACAGGAGAGAGGATTAGATATCTATACTGTCATGGTAATCATTACCTCTGATAGGATTAGATATATATACTATCATGGTAATCATTACCTCTGATAGGATTAGATATCTATACTGTCATGGTAATCATTACCTCTGAGAGGATTAGATATATTTACTGGCATGGTAATCATTACCTCTGACAGGAGAGAGTATTAGATATCTATACTGTCATGGTAATCATTACCTCTGATAGGAGAGAGGATTAGATATCTATACTGTCATGGTAATCATTACCTCTGATAGGATTAGATATCTATACTGTCATGGTAATCATTACCTCTGAGAGGATTAGATATCTATACTGTCATGGTAATCATTACCTCTGAGAGGAGAGAGGATTAGATATCTATACTGTCATGGTAATCATTACCTCTGATAGGAGAGAGGATTAGATATCTATACTGTCATGGTAATCATTACCTCTGATAGGATTAGATATCTATACTGTCATGGTAATCATTACCTCTGATAGGATTAGATATCTATACTGTCATGGTAATCATTACCTCTGAGAGGAGAGAGGATTAGATATCTATACTGTCATGGTAATCATTACCTCTGAGAGGAGAGAGGATTAGATATCTATACTGTCATGGTAATCATTATCTCTGATAGGAGAGACGATTAGATATCTATACTGTCATGGTAATCATTACCTCTGAGAGGAGAGAGGATTAGATATCTATACTGTCATGGTAATCATTACCTCTGAGAGGATTAGATATCTATACTGTCATGGTAATCATTACCTCTGAGAGGAGAGAGGATTAGATATCTATACTGTCATGGTAATCATTACCTCTGATAGGAGAGAGGATTAGATATCTATACTGTCATGGTAATCATTACCTCTGATAGGAGAGAGGATTAGATATCTATACTGTCATGGTAATCATTACCTCTGAGAGGAGTGAGGATTAGATATCTATACTGTCATGGTAATCATTACCTCTGATAGGATTAGATATCTATACTGTCATGGTAATCATTACCTCTGAGAGGAGAGAGGATTAGATATCTATACTGTCATGGTAATCATTATCTCTGATATGATTAGATATCTATACTGTCATGGTAATCATTACCTCTGATAGGATCAAATATCTATACTGTCATGGTAATCATTACCTCTGAGAGGATTAGATATCTATACTGTCATGGTAATCATTACCTCT
>NW_028322092.1:2855000-2873074 GCF_057628025.1 Oncorhynchus mykiss
ACACACTTGTTTCGTTGGCAGAGTAACTGCAACACCACTACACTATAAATACGTCAACACCTGCACAGCGAGCCAGCGCCGTTCATTACGCACTTCATCCCTGGAAGGTTAGAGGACGCTGTGTGTGTGTGTGTGCGTGTGCGTAAACGTGCGTGTTGGTAGGCGTGTGTGATGTGACAGGGAAAGTGAACAGGGTTCTAGCCAAAGGACTTCTGCACCTGTGGGGCCATAGAGAGAACAGATGGATGGATATATGGCTGCTGTAATGCTGGCCCCACCACCATAGAGAGAACAGATGGATGCTGGCCCCACCATAGATAGAACAGATAGATGCTGGCCCCACCACCATAGATAGAACAGATAGATGCTGGCCCCACCACCATAGAGAGAACAGATGGATGCTGGCCCCACCACCATAGAGAGAACAGATGGATGCTGGCCCCACCACCATAGAGAGAACAGATAGATGCTGGCCCCACCTTAGATAGAATAGATAGATGCTGGCCCCACCATAGATAGAACAGATAGATGCTGGCCCCACCACCATAGATAGAACAGATAGATGCTGGCCCCACCACCATAGAGAGAACAGATAGATGCTGGCCCCACCACCATAGAGAGAACAGATAGATGCTGGCCCCACCACCATAGGGAGAACAGATAGATGCTGGCCCCACCATAGATAGAACAGATAGATGCTGGCCCCACCACCATAGAGAGAACAGATAGATGCTGGCCCCACCACCATAGATAGAATAGATAGATGCTGGCCCCACCACCATAGAGAGAACAGATAGATGCTGGTCCCACCATAGATAGAATAGATAGATGCTGGCCCCACCATAGATAGAACAGATAGATGCTGGCCCCACCATAGAGAGACTAGATAGATGCTGGCCCCACCATAGATAGAATAGATAGATGTTGGCCCCACCTTAGATAGAACAGATAGATGCTGGCCCCACCACCATAGATAGAACAGATCGATGCTGGCACCACCACCATAGATAGAACAGATCGATGCTGGCCCCACCACCATAGATAGAACAGATCGATGCTGGCCCCACCACCATAGAGAGAACAGATAGATGCTGGCCCCACCTTAGATGGAATAAATAGATGCTAGACCCACCTTAGATAGAATAGATAGATGCTGGCCCCACCATAGATATAATAGATAGATGCTGGCCCCACCATAGATAGAACAGATAGATGCTGGCCCCACCTTAGATAGAACAGATAGATGCTGGCCCCACCATAGAGAGAATAGATAGATGCTGGCCCCACCTTAGATAGAACAGATAGATGCTGGCCCCACCATAGAGAGACTAGATAGATGCTGGCCCCAGCATAGATAGAATAGATAGATGTTGGCCCCACCTTAGATAGAACAGATCGATGCTGGCCCCACCACCATAGATAGAACAGATCGATGCTAGCACCACCACCATAGATAGAACAGATCGATGCTGGCCCCACCACCATAGATCGAACAGATCGATGCTGGCCCCACCACCATAGAGAGAACAGATAGATGCTGGCCCCACCACCATAGAGAGAACACATAGATGCTGGCCCCACCTTAGATAAAATACATAGATGCTGGCCCCACCATTGATAGAACAGATAGATGCTGGCCCCACCTTAGATAGAACAGATAGATGCTGGCCCCACCATAGAGAGACTAGATAGATGCTGGCCCCACTACCATAGATAGAACAGATCGATGCTGGCCCTACCATAGAGAGAACAGATCGATGCTGGCCCTACCATAGAGAGAACAGATAGATGCTGGCCCCACCATAGATAGACTAGATAGATGCTGGCCCCACCACCATAGAGAGAACAGATAGATGCTGGCCCACCTTAGATTTAATAGATAGATGCTGGCCCCACCTTAGATAGAATAGATAGATGCTGGCCCCACCATAGATATAATAGATAGATGCTGGCCCCACCATAGAGAGAATAGATAGATGATGGCCCCACCTTAGATAGAATAGATAGATGCTGGCCCCACCTTAGATAGAATAGATAGATGCTGGCCCCACCATAGATAGAACAGATAGATGCTGGCCCCAGCATAGATAGAACAGATAGATGCTGGCCCCACCATAGATAGAACAGATTGATGCTGGCCCCACCTTAGATAGAACAGATCGATGCTGGCCCCACCTTAGATAGTACAGATCGATGCTGGCCCCACCATAGATAGAATAGATAATGTTGGCCCCACCTTAGATAGAACAGATCGATGCTGGCCCCACCACCATAGATAGAACAGATAGATGCTGGCCCACCTTAGATATAATAGATTGATGCTGGCCCCACCACAATAGAGAGAACAGATAGATGCTGGCCCCACCTTAGATAGAATAGATAGATGCTGGACCCACCATTGATAGAACAGATCGATGCTGGCCCCACCACCATAGATAGGACAGATCGATGCTGGCCCCACCACCATAGATAGGACAGATCGATGCTGGCACCACCACCATAGATAAGACAGATCGATGCTGGCACCACCGCCATAAATAGAACAGATCGATGCTGGCCCCACCACCATAGATAGATCAGATCGAACGGATCGATGCTGGCACCACCACCATAGAGAGAACAGATCGATGCTGGTACCACCACCATAGATAGAACAGATAGATGCTGGCCCCACCACCATAGAGAGAACGGATCGATGCTGGCCCCACCATATATAGAATAGATAGATGCTGGCCCCACCATATATAGAACAGTTAGATGCTGGCCCCACATTTATAGAACAGATAGATGCTGGCCCCACCATAGATAGAATAGATAGATGCTGGCCCCACCACCATAGAGAGAATAGATAGATGGATAGATAGATGACAGCCAGTCAGACGTGTGGTCAGGGTGGGGGGCTGGGAGGGGAGGGGGGTGACAGCCAGTCAGACGTGTGGTCAGGGTGGGGGGCTGGGAGGGGGGGTGACAGCCAGTCAGACGTGTGGTCAGGGTGGGGGATTGGGAGGGGGGGGTGACAGCCAGTCAGACTTGTGGAGGGGGGGGTGACAGTGGTGCCTCTCTCTCTCTCTGTCTCTCTTCATTTCACCTAGGGTTGCATGGCGGCCATTACAGAGGACCCTGACTCACATCCCACTGTGGTTTGTCTCCCCACCACTCAGACTGTGTGTGTGTGTGTGTGTGTGTGTGTGTGTGTGTGTGTGTGTACACCACCACTCAGTGTGTGTGTACACCACCACTCAGACTGTGTGTGTGTGTGTGTGTGTGTGTGTGTGTGTGTGTGTGTGTGTGTGTGTGTGTGTGTGTGTGTGTATACACCACCACTCAGACAGTGTGTATTTTTGCTGGCTCCCGTTGTCCACAGACACTTGCGGCCCTCTGCCTTGGAAGCTCTCTGTCTGGAATGCCATGGTAACGCAGGAGAACTATGGGACAATGCTGGTCCTGTCTCTATTGTTCTCCTGCAGACCCACAGCACATCCCCTCAATGAGGCCTGTCTGTAGTCTGGACCTCCTTCCTCCCGCTCCAAAACAATGCATTACACTTGCAAATGTGGCCGTTGATGTCGGGTTGTCTTGTTTTGTAGAGACTGAGACTGAGTTCACTACCCTACATACCTCCTGGGATAGAGACTGACTGGTTCACTACCTTACATACCTCCTGGAATAGAGACTGACTGGTCCACTACCCTACTTACCTCCTGGGATAGAGACTGAGACTGAGTTCACTACCCTACATACCTCCTGGGATAGAGACTGAGACTGAGTTCACTACCTTACATAAATCATATCAAATCAAATGTATTCATATAGCCCTTCGTACATCAGCTGATATCTCAAAGTGCTGTACAGAAACCCAGCCTAAAACCCCAAACAGCAAGCAATGCAGGTGTAGAAGCACGATGGCTAGGAAAAACTCCCTAGAAAGGCCAAAACCTAGGAAGAAACCTAGAGAGGAACCAGGCTATGTGGGGTGGCCAGTCCTCTTCTGGCTGTGCCGGGTGGAGATTATAACAGAACATGGCCAATATGTTCAAATGTTCATAAATGACCAGCATGGTCGAATAATAATAAGGCAGAACAGTTGAAACTGGAGCAGCAGCACGGCCAGGTGGACTGGGGACAGCAAGGAGTCATCATGTCAGGTAGTCCTGGGGCATGGTCCTAGGGCTCAGGTCCTCCGAGAGAGAGAAAGAAAGAGAGAAAGAGATAATTAGAGAGAGCACACTTAGATTCACACAGGACACCGGATAGGACAGGAGAAGTACTCCAGATATAACAAACTGACCGTAGCCCCCCGACACATAAACTACTGCAGCATAAATACTGGAGGCTGAGACAGGAGGGGTCAGGAGACACTGTGGCCCCATCCGAGGACACCCCCGGACAGGGCCAAACAGGAAGGATATAACCCCACCCACTTTGCCAAAGCACAGCCCCCACACCACTAGAGGGATATCTTCAACCACCAACTTACCATCCTGAGACAAGGCCGAGTATAGCCCACAAAGAACTCCGCCATGGCACAACCCAAGGGGGGGCGCCAACCCAGACAGGATGACCACATCAGTGAATCAACCCACTCAGGTGACGCACCCCTTCCAGGGGCGGCATGAGAGAGCCCCAGTAAGCCAGTGACTCAGCCCCTGTAATAGGGTTAGAGGCAGAGAATCCCAGTGGAAATAGGGGAACCGGCCAGGCAGAGACAGCAAGGGCGGTTCGTTGCTCCAGAACCTTTCCGTTCACCTTCCAACTCCTGGGCCAGACTACACTCAATCATATGACCCACTGAAGAGATGAGTCTTCAGTAGAGACTAAAAGGTTGAGACCGAGTTTGCGTCTCTGACATGGGTAGGCAGACCGTTCCATAAAAATGGAGCTCTATACATACCTCCTGGGATAGAGACTGACTGGTCCACTACCCTACATACCTCCTGGGATAGAGACTGACTGGTTCACTACCCAACATACCACCTGGGATAGAGACTGACTGGTCCACTACCCTACATAACTCCTGGGATAGAGACTGAGACTGGTCCACTACCCTACATACCACCTGGGATAGAGACTGACTGGTCCACTACCCTACATACCTCCTGGGATAGAGACTGACTGGTTCACTACCCTACATACCTCCTGGGATAGAGACTGACTGGTTCACTACCCTACATACCTGCTGGGATAGAGACTGAGACTGGTCCACTACCCAACATACCACCTGGGATAGAGACTGACTGGTCCACTACCCTACATACCTCCTGGGATAGAGACTGAGACTGGTCCACTACCCTACATACCACCTGGGATAGAGACTGACTGGTCCACTACCCTACATACCTCCTGGGATAGAGACTGACTGGTCCACTACCCTACATACCACCTGGGATAGAGACTGAATGGTCCACTACCCTACATACCTCCTGGGATAGAGACTGAGACTGGTCCACTACCCTACATACCTCCTGGGATAGAGACTGACTGACTGGTTCACTACCCTACACACCTCCTGGGATAGAGACTGACTGGTTTACTACCCTACATACCTCCTGGGATAGAGACTGACTGGTTCACTACCCTACATACCTCCTGGGATAGAAACTGACTGGTTCACTACCCTACACACCTCCTGGGATAGAGACTGACTGGTTCACTACCCTACATACCTCCTGGGATAGAGACTGACTGGTTCACTACCCTACATACCTCCTGGGATAGAGACTGACTGGTTCACTACCCTACATACCTCCTGGGTTCACTACCCTACATACCTCCTGGGATAGAGACTGACTGGTTCACTACCCTACATACCTCCTGGGATAGAGACTGAGACTGGTTCACTATCCTACATACCTCCTGGGATAGAGACTGAGACTGGTTCACTACCCTACATACCTCCTGGGATAGAGACTGACTGGTTCATTACCCTACA
This sequence comes from Oncorhynchus mykiss, assembly GCF_057628025.1. Taxonomy (NCBI): domain Eukaryota; kingdom Metazoa; phylum Chordata; class Actinopteri; order Salmoniformes; family Salmonidae; genus Oncorhynchus; species Oncorhynchus mykiss. Next base: position 2,860,930 of record NW_028322092.1, read on the forward strand.
TACCTCCTGGGATAGAGACTGACTGGTTCACTACCCTACATACCTCCTGGGATAGAGACTGACTGGTTCACTACCCTACATACCTCCTGGGATAGAGACTGACTGGTTCACTACCCTACATACCTCCTGGGATAGAGACTGACTGGTTCATTACCCTACATACCTCCTGGGATAGAGACTGACTGGTTCACTACCCTACATACCTCATGGGTTCACTACCCTACATACCTCCTGGGATAGAGACTGACTGGTTCACTACCCTACATACCTCCTGGGATAGAGACTGAGACTGGTTCACTACCCTACATACCTCCTGGGATAGAGACTGAGACTGTTTCACTACCCTACATACCTCCTGGGATAGAAACTGACTGGTTCACTACCCTACATACCTCCTGGGATAGAGACTGACTGGTTCACTACCCTACATACCTCCTAGGATAGAGACTGACTGGTTCACTACCCTACATACCTCCTGGGATAGAGACTGACTGGTCCACTACCCTACATACCTCCTGGGATAGAGACTGACTGGTTCACTACCCTACATACCTCCTGGGATAGAGACTGACTGGTTCACTACCCTACATACCTCCTGGGATAGAGACTGACTGGTTCACTACCCTACATACCTCCTGGGATAGAGACTGACTGGTCGGCTACCCGACATACCTCCTGGGATAGAGACTGACTGGTTCACTTCCCTACATACCTCCTGGGATAGAGACTGACTGGTTCACTACCCTACATACCTCCTGGGATAGAGGGGTAGTCCATGTCCTCAGTTGTCTCAGTGTAAACCTGGTGTTCATTAGCTCGATCGCAGCTCCCTGATCCTTCACCACCAGACAGGCAGGGCCCTGTTTCTCTGTTTCACCTTCCTGAACACATCCTCTCAGGACAACAACACACAAGCAGGGTCCCATCAGTCAGTTGGCATGGATGAGGACAACAGGAAGTAATACAGGAAGGATGGCTCCAAGTTCCCCAGCAGTCTCAGGACAACAGGAAGTAATACATGAAGGATGGCTCCAAGTTCCCCTGCAGTCTGAGGACAACAGGAAGTAATACAGGAAGGATGGCTCCAAGTTCCCCAGCAGTCTGATGACAGCAGGAAGTAATACAGGAAGGATGGCTCCAAGTTCCCCAGCAGTCTGAGGACAACAGGAAGTAATACAGGAAGAATGGCTCCAAGTTCCCCTGCAGTCTGAGGACAACAGGAAGTAATACAGGAAGGAGGGCTCCAAGTTCCCCTGCAGTCTGAGGACAACAGGAAGTAATACAGGAAGGATGGCTTCAAGTTCCCCTACAGTCTGAGGACAACAGGAAGTAATACAGGAAGGATGGCTCCAAGTTCCCCTGCAGTCTGAGGACAACAGGAAGTAATACAGGAAGGATGGCTCCAAGTTCCCCAGCAGTCTGAGGACAACAGGAAGTAATACAGGAAGGATGGCTCCAAGTCCCCCTTCAGTCTGAGGACAACAGGAAGTAATACAGGAAGGAGGGCTCCAAGTTCCCCTGCAGTCTGAGGACAACAGGAAGTAATACAGGAAGGAGGGCTCCAAGTTCCCCTGCAGTCTGAGGACAACAGGAAGTAATACAGGAAGGATGGCTCCAAGTTCCCCTACAGTCTGAGGACAACAGTAAGTAATACAGGAAGGAGGGCTCCAAGTTCCCCTGCAGTCTGAGAACAACAGGAACAGGAAGGAACAGTAGTAATGGGACAGCCACTGCTGCTTTGCTGCTCTGCACTGAGGCTTGGTCTCTTGTTCCTCTGAGGGTCCAGGAGTGATGATCACATTCTCACTGAGGAGAGGAGAAGGAGAGGAGAGGAGAGGGGAGGAGAGGAGAGGAAGAAGGAGAGGAGAGGAGAGGAGAGGAGAGGAGAGGAGAGGAGAGGAGAGGAGAGGAGAGGAGAGACACTGAAAGGAAAGGAGAGGAGAGGACATGAAAGGAAAGGAGAGGAGAGACACTGAAAGGAAAGGAGAGGAGAGGACATGAAAGGAAAGGAGAGAAGAGGACATGAAAGGAGAGGAGAGGAGAGGAGAGGAGAGGGGAGGGGAGAGGAGAGGAGAGGAGAGGAGAGGAGAGGAGAGGGGAGAGGAGAGGAGAGGAGAGGAGAGGAGAGGAGAGGAGGAGAACATGAAAGGAAAGGAGAGGAGAGGACATGAAAGGAAAGGAGAGGAGAGAACAATGAAGGAGGAGAAGAAGAAGGAGGAGAGGAGAGGAGAGGAGAGGAGGACCTGAAAGGAAAGGAGAGGAGAGGACATGAAAGGAGAAGAAGAGGAGAAGAAGAGGAGAAGGAGAAGAAAGGAGAAGGAGAAGGAGAGGAGAGGAGAGGAGAGAACATGAAAGGAAAGGAGAGGAAGAACATCAAAAGGAAGAAGAAAGGGGAAGTCAAGAGGAAGGAGAAAGAGGACATGAAGAAGAAAGGACGGGGAGGAAGAACATGAAAGGAAAGGAGAGGAGAGGACATGAAAGGAAAGGAGGAGGAGAGGACATGAAAGGAGAGGAGAAGAAGAAGGAGGAGGAGAGAACATGAAAGGAAAGGAGAGGAGAGGACATGAAAGGAAAGGAGAGGAGAGGACATGAAAGGAAAGGAGAGGAGAGGACATGAAAGGAAAGGAGAGGAGAGGACATGAAGGAGAAGAGCAGGACATGAAGGAAAGGAGAGGAGAGGACATGAAAGGAAAGGAGAGGAGAGGACATGGAAGGAAAGGAGAGGAGAGGAAGGAAGAGGAAGGGCATGAAATCAAGGAGAAGAAGAGCATGAAATCAAGGGGAAGGTGGAAGAGGAAGAAGAAGGGCATGAAATAAAGAGGACAAGGGAGGAGGAGGAGAGGAACATGAAAGGAGAGGAGAGGAAGGGCCATGGAAACTTAAAAAGAACAGGAAGGAGAGGCAGGGAGAGGAGAGGACATGAAAGGAGAGGAGAGGAGAGGACATGAATGAGGAGGAAGAGAACATCAAGAAGAAAGGACATCAAAGGAAGGAGAAGAAGCATCACAAAAGGGAAGGAGAAGGAGGAGGAAGAGGAGAGGAGAGGACATGAAAGGAGAGGAGAGGAGAGGACATGAAATGAGAGAAGAGAACATGAGAGGAGAGGACATGAAAGGAGAGGAGAGGACATGAAAGGAGGAGGAGAAGAAGAAGGGCATCAAGATGAAGAAGAAGAACATGAGAGGAGAGGAGAGGAGAGGAGAGAACATGAAGCAAAAGAAAGGAGAGGACATGAAAGGAGAGGAGAGGAGAGGAGCAGGAGAGGAGAGGAGAGGAGAGGAGAGAACATGAAAAGAAAAGGAGAGGAGAGGACATGAAAGGAAAGGGAGAAGAACATGAAAGGAAAGGAGAGGAGAGGACATGAAAGGAAAGGAGAGAAGAGGACATGAAAGGAGAGGAGAGGAGAGGAGAGGAGAGGAGAGGGGAGGGGAGAGGAGAGGAGAGGAGCAGGCAGAGCAGGAGAGGAGAGGAAGAACATGAAAGGAAAGGAGAGGAGAGGACATGAAAGGAAAGGAGAAGAAGGACATCAAAGAAGAAGAGAAGGAAGGAAGAGGAGGAAGGAGGAAGAAGAAGAAGAAGAAAAGGAGAGGAGCAGGCAGGGGCAGAGGAGGAGGAGGAAGAACATGAAAGGAAAGGAGAGGAGAGGACATGAAAGGAGAGAGGCAGGGGCAGAGGGGGAGAGGAGAGGAGAGGAGAGGAGAGGAGAGGAGGAGAGAACATGAAAGGAAAGGAGAGGAGAGAACATGAAAGGAAAGGAGAGGAGAGGACATGAAAGGAAAGGAGAGAAGGACATGAAAGGAGAGGAGAGGAGAGGAGACCTGAAAGGAAAGGAGAGGAGAGGACATGAAAGGAAAGGAGAGGAGAGGACATGAAAGGAGAGGAGGAGGAGAGGAGAGGAGAGAACATGAAAGGAAAGGAGAGGACATGAAAGGAAAGGAGAGGAGAGGACATGAAAGGAAAGGAGAGGAGAGGACATGAAAGGAAAGGAGAGGAGAGGACATGAAAGGAGAGGAGAGGAGAGGACATGAAAGGAAAGGAGAGGAGAGGACATGAAAGGAAAGGAGAGGAGAGGACATGAAAGGAAAGGAGAGGAGAGGAGAGGAGAGGAGAGGGCATGAAATGAAGGAAGAGAAGAAGGGCATGAATGGAGAAAGAAGACATGAGAGGAGAGAAGGAAGAGGAGAAGGACCATGAATGAAGAAGAGAACAGGAGAGGAAGAAGAGGAGAGGAGAGAACATGAAAGGAGAAGAAGGCAGGGCATGAAATTAGAGGAACAGGAGGAGGAGAGGAGAGGAGAGGACATGAAAGGAGAGGAGAGGAGAGGAGAGGACATGAAATGAGAGAAGAGAACATGAGAGGAGGAGAGGACATGAAAGGAAAGGAGAGGAGAGAACATGAAAGGAAAGGAGAGGAGAGGAGAGGAGAGGACATGAAAGGAGAGGAGAGGAGAGGACATGGAATGAGAGAAGAGAACATGAGAGGAGAGGAGAGGACATGAAAGGAGAGGAGCAGGAGAGGACATGAAAGGAGAGGAGAGGAGAGGACATGAAATCAAGAGAACATGAGAGGAGAGGAGAGGAGAGGAGAGAACATGAAAGCAAAGGAGAAGGACATGAAAGGAGAGGAGAGGAGAGGACATGAAAGGAGAGGAGGAGAGGACATGAAATGAAGAAGACGGAGAGGAGAGGAGAGGAGAGGGCATGAAAAGCAAAAGGAGAAGAAGGACATGAAGGGAAGAAGAACGTCAAAGGAGAGGAGAAGAGGGACAGGGAGGAGGAAGAACATGAAAGGAGAGGAGAGGACATGAAAGGAGAGGAGAGGGCATGGAATGAGAAGAGAACATGAAAGTAGAGGAGAGGAGAGGAGAGGAGAGGAGAGAGAGGAGAGGGCATGAAATGAAGGAGAGGAGAGGAGAAGACATGAAAGGAAAGGAAAGGAGAGGAGGAGCAGGAGAGGAGAGGAGAGGGCATGAAATGGAGGAGCAGGAGAGGAGAGGGCATGAAAGGAAAGGAGAGGAGAGGACATGAAAGGAAAGGAGAGGGAGAAGAAGACCAAGAGGCATGAAAGGAGAGGAGAGGAGAGGAACAGGAGAGGACATGAAAGGAGAGGAGAGGGAGAAGAACAGGAGAGGACATGAAAGGAGAGGAGAGGAGGAGGAGAGAACATGAAAGGAGAAGAACGAGGAACAGGAGAGGAGCATCAGAAAGGACATGAAAGGAGAGGGGGGAGGAGAAGAACAGGAGAGGACATGAAAGGAGAGGAGAGGAGAGGAACAGGAGAGGACATGAAGGAGAAGGGCAGGAACAGGAGAGAACATGAAAGGAGAGGACATGAAAGGAGAGGAGAGGAACAGGAGAGGACATGAAAGGAGAGAAGAGGAGAGGACATGAAAGGAGAGGAGAGGACATGAAAGGAGAGGAGAGGAGAGGAGAACGAGTGATAAGTCTCAGTGATCCTCTCAGGAGAAGAGAGAGGACAGTAGACTAGTGATTACAGTGGTCCTCTAGGAGAAGAGAGAGGACAGTAGACTGGTGATTACAGTGGTCCTCTCAAGAAGCGGACAGTAGACTAGTTATGACAGTGGTCCACTCAGGAGAAGAGAGAGGACAGTAGACTAGTGATTACAGTGGTCCTCTGGAGAAGAGAGCGGACAGTAGACTAGTTATGACAGCGGTCCTAGGAAAAGGAGAGGACAGTGAGCTTAGTGACCTCCCCCAACTGCATACTCTCCAAAGGACATGAGTGAGTGATGACAGCGGTCCTCTCAGGAGAAGAGAGAGGACAGTAGACTAGTGATTACAGTGGTCCTATTATCAGGAGAAGAGCGGACAGTAGACTAGTGATTACAACATCTCAGAAGAGCGGACAGTAGACTAGTGGTTAACATATGCAGGGAGAAGAGAGAGGACAGTAGACTGGTGACCCAGCAGTCCTGTTCCTGCGGGGGGGGGGGGGGTCTGTGTGGGCTCATGTATGGAAGTAATATGTGCATTTTTTACATTAGTGTGTTTTACCAGAAGCAGCCTTGTGATCTGTAATGGGAACGGCCCTGCACACATACAGCAGGGTGATAAAGTTTCACCACAGCACCCAGCGGGGGTTGTGTCATTCAACTCACAGCAGGGTAATTTCACAGCAATGGGTGGTGTTGTTCACAGCGGTCTGAAACACTATGCCACCAGACTATGTGCTTGGTTTTTTTTTTTTTTTTTTGTCCGTATTAATGCCATGGAAACAGACTGATCCTCTGTGGCCTCACAATACTTCAGAAAACCCAGAACACCACACAGAGAGCTTGGTGTGTTAATGATTTTCTAAACGCGATCACCAGAGGTATTGATTTTCATCTGGTGACAGTGGTGAGGGGGGGGGGGGGTTATAGACGATGTCCTCATCCTGTCTCCGGGCCACGCTGTCTTAACCTTTAAAGAGCTTTGTAATATGAGCGACAGGCAGATGTTGCTTGTTTCATGATTCTAGGTCTACCCTTCCTTGACGTTGTTTCTCCCCGATGATGAAGGAAAGTTTTGCTTCTCCTGTTACTCGGCGTTCAACAAAGTCTTTGACTTGTGAAATATAACAACAGACCATCTGTACACAACGAGACAACCATATCACAACGAGACCATCTATAGCAAGGAACCATCAGTGGCAACAACCACAACTCACCAAGCGAACCATCAAGTACAAGAACAAGACCAGTAACCACCAACAACAAGTGACTAGCCAACAAGACAAGGTAGCACGGCAAGGGTCCAAGTTCCACAAACAGCATCACAACGAGACAGTGAGTAACGAGACCAGTAGGTTCAACAAGACCAGTCAGTCACAACAAGACCATCATGGCAAGGAACCCATCTGTCACGAACAAGACCAGTCTGTCACAACAAGACCAGTACATAGCAACGAGACCAGTGAGTCACAACAAGACCAGTCAGTCACAACGAGACCAGTCAGTTCAACAAGACCAGTCAGTCACAAGACATACTGTCACAACAAGACCAGTCAGTCACAACGAGACCATCCATCACAAGACAACCATCCATGGCAAGGAACCATCATCACAACGAACCATCTTCACAACAAGACCATCATCACAACGACCAGGTCCACTACACAAACAACCGCTGACCACAACCATCATCACAACGAAACCATCATCACAACGAAACCATCAGTAACAAGACAACCATCTTCACAACGAGACCATCCATCACAAGACGAACAAGCTCACCGCGACCAGTAGACCACAACAAGACCAGTCAGTCACAACAAGACCCGTCTACTAGCAAGGAACCATCCATCAACAAGACCATCACAACGAGACCATCAGTCACAACGAGACCATAGAGTCACAACAAGACCCATTGTCTTCACAACAAGACCATCAGTCACAACAACAAGATCAAGTCACAACAACCATCATCACCAACAGAACAAGTAGTTCACAACGAGACCATAGATCACAACGAGACCATCATCACAACGAGACCAGTCTGTCACAACAAGACCATCATCACAACAAGACCATCCATCACAACAGAACCATAGGTCCACAAGAACAACCATCATCAACCATCATCAAGAACAACCATCTCACGCAGACAGTCAGTCACAACGAGACCAGTCAGTCACAACAAGACCATTCTGTCACAACGAGACCAAGTAGGTCAACGAGACCCATCAGTCACAACAAGACCATCAGTCACAACAAGACCATACATAGCAGACAGAACCATATCTAGCAATAAGGTAACAGTATCACAACAAGACCAGTCAGTCACAACAGAACCATCTGCTCCACGGCGAACCATTCTGTCACAACGAGACCATTGTATCACAACGAGACCAGTCAGTCACGACGACTCATATCTAGCAACAAAGTCAGTCTGGCCGCAAACATACATCTAGCAACGAGACCAGTCAGTCACAACGAACCATCAGTCACAACGAGACCAGTCAGTCACAACGAGACAAGTAGTCACAACAAGACCGCGTAGACACCGCAACCATCTGTCAACGAGACCAGTATCCCACCAAGAACAGTTCTCTACAAACGAGACAGTTTTCCTCCACAACGAACAAGTACACAACAAGACAAGTACAGTCACAACAAGACCAGTCAGTCACAACGAGACCAGTCAGTCACAACGAACCATCAGTCACAACAAGACCAGTCATTCACAACAAGACCAGTCAGTCACAACAAGACCATCAGTCTATAAAGTCTATAAATTAGAACAGAAATATCCCTGTTCCTGTGATTCTTGTTGTTTCTGCTATAGAGTATATAACATGAAGAGAACCAGTCTAATGTCCAGACTGGCAACTATTCTTAAGTTGTGCCCAGCTTCCACCAGCCGAGTCAGCTTCCCCTCTCTCTGTTTTATTATCATGTCTGTCTCACTCTGTACTGCTTCCCTCTGTTTGTCTTAGTATCTGTCTCATCCTGTATGGCTTCCCTCTCTCTCTCTGTCTTAGTGTCTGTCTCATCCTGTACTGCAGGCTTCCCTCTCTCTCTGTTTGTTCTTCACATCTCTCCATCCTGCTCCAGGCTTCCCTCTCTCTCTCTGTTTTGTCTGGTGTCTTCTCATTCTGTACTGCAGGCTTCCCTCTCTCTCTGTTTGTCTAGTGTCTGTCAGTCCTGCAGGATTCCCTCTCTCTCTGTTTGTCTTAGTGTCTGTCTCATTCTGTCTGCAGGCTTCCCTCTCTCTCTGTCTTAGTGTCTGTCTCATCCTGTACTGCAGGCTTCCCTCTCTCTCTGTTTGTCTTAGTGTCTGTCTCATTCTGTACTGCAGGCTTCCCTCTCTCTCTGTTTGTCTTAGTGTTTGTCTCATTCTGTACTGCAGGCTTCCCTCTCTCTCTGTCTTAGTGTCTGTCTCATCCTGTACTGCAGGCTTCCCTCTCTCTCTGTTTGTCTTAGTGTCTGTCTCATTCTGTCTGCAGGCTTCCCTCTCTCTCTGTTTGTCTTAGTGTCTGTCTCACTCTGTACTGCAGGCTTCCCTCTCTCTCTCTGTTTGTCTTCATGTCTGTCTAGCTGTTCTGCATGCTTCCCTCTGTTTGTCTTAGTGTCTGTCTCATTCTGTCCTGCAGGCTTCCTTTACTTCTTTGTCTTAGTGTCTGTCTCACTCTGTCCTGCAGGCTTCCCTCTCTCTCTGTTTGTCTTAGTGTCTGTCTCATCCTGTACTAGCTCCCTTCTCTCTGTTTGTCTTAGTGTCTGTCTCATCCTGTCCTGCAGGTTTCCCTTTCTCTCTGTTTGCTTCACATCTACTATCTTACTATCTGCTCTGCAGGCTTCCCTCTGTTTGTCTTAGTGTCTGTCTCATCCTGTACTGCAGGCTTCCCTCTCTCTCTGTTTGTTAGTCTCTGTCTCATCCTGTGTCCAGCTCCCTCTCTCTCTGTTTGTCTTAGTGTCTGTCTCATATTTCTCTCCAGCCCTTCTTTACTGCTTTGCTTAGTCTACTTCTAACTCTTATTCTTCCTCCAGGCTCCCTTTTCTTCTGTTTGTCTTAGTGTCTGTCTCATTCTGTACTGCAGGCTTCCCTCTCTCTCTGTTTGTCTTAGTGTCTGTCTAGTCCTGCTGCAGGCTTCCCTCTCTCTCTGTTCGTCTTAGTGTCTGTCTCACTCTGTCCTGCAGGCTTCCCTCTCTCTCTGTTTCTTCCATGTTACTGCCATCCTCTCTCCACTTTTCTCTCTCTCTTGCTTAGTCTCTCATCCTCTTTATCCACTTTTCCCTCTCTTATTTTGTTAGTGTCTGTCTCACTCTGTTACTGCAGGCTTCCCTCTCTCTCTGTCGTCTTAGTGTCTGTCTCATCCTGTCTGCAGGCTTCCCTCTCTCTCTGTTTGTCTTAGTGTCTGTCTCATCCTGTCCTGCAGGTTTCCCTCTCTCTCTGTTTGTCTTCATGTCTGTCTTCATTCTCTCTAGGCTTCCCTCTCTCTCTGTTTGTCTTAGTGTCTTGTCTCATCCTGTCCTGCAAGCTTACCTCTCTCTTTTTTTCCGTCTACATCTCTCCCTTCTCTTCCTACAGCTTCCCTCTCTCTCTGTTTGTCTTAGTGTCTGTCTGGTCCTCTGGCAGGCTTCCCTCTCTCTCTGTTTGTCTTAGTGTCTGTCTCATCCTGTCCTGCAGGCTTCCCTCTCTCTGTTTGTCTTAGTGTCTGTCTCACTCTGTACTGCAGGCTTCCCTTTGCTTTCTTCCCGTGCTCTCTCACTCTCCTCCACTTTCTCTTCTGTCAGTCTTCCTGTCTCTCTCAGCTCCTCCACTTTTCCTCTCTCTTTCTACTTACATCTCTCTGTTCATCCTGTTACTGCAGGCTTCCCTCTCTCTCTGTTTGTCTTAGTGTCTGTCTCATCCTGTCCTGCAGGGCTTCCCTCTCTCTCTGTTTGTCTTCATGTCTGTCTCATCCTGTCCTGCAGGCTTCCCTCTCTCTGTTTGTCTTGGTGTCTGTCTTATCCTGTACTGCAGGCTTCCCTCTCTCTCTGTTTGTCTTAGTGTCTGTCTCATTCTGTACTGCAGGCTTCCCTCTTTCTGTTTTGTCTCATCTTTCTATACACCATACCTGCTCCACTTCCTTTCTCTGTTTGTTTAGTCTCTCTGACTCTGCTGCCCGGCTTCCCTCTCTCTCTGTTTGTCTTAGTGTCTGTCTCATCCTGTCCTGCAGGTTTCCAACTGGTGGCCCGATGTGATTTTTATTTGGCCTCCAGAGTTTTCTGAGCAAAACAAAAAATACCAACTTGTGAATGTAGTTGATGATCTCTGCTGTGGCCGTGTTAATGGTCCAGCTGGGTTTTGTGGTTCTGGGTTCCTCCTCCGTTCTGTTCTGTTCAGCTGAGACATTAAGGCATATGTCTCTGTGGAATGACTTGGCTGTGTTTCTTCATGAACTTCTCCTCGGGGGTGGAGCAGAACAGTAAAACAGGGCCAGCCAGAGGACATGTTGTTCATTTTATCAGGCGGTGTTGCTCTGTTCCACTCACTGCTGTTAACCTAGTCTCTGGCAGACCAGGCCAACCAACCACAGGCCAGGACCAGACCAGGCCAGACCAGACCAGACCAGGCCAGACCAGACCAGCCAGGGCCCAGGACCCAGACCAGGCCAAGACCAACCAGACCAGGCTAGACCAGCCTAGACCAGACCAGACCAGACCAGACTAGACCAGACCAGACCAGACCAGACCAGCCAGGGCCCGGCCAGGCCAGGCCAGGCTAGACCAACCAGACCAGACCAGGCTAGACCAGACTAGACCAGCCAGACCAGGCTAGACCAGCCTAGACCAGACCAGACCAGAACAACTAACAAGAACCAACCAACCAACCAGCCACAGACAGACCAACCAACCCAACAGGCCAGACCAGGCCAGGCCAGGCCAGGCCAGGCCAGGCCAGGCCAGACCAGACCAGACCAGACCAGGCTAGACCCAACTACAGACTAGACCAGACCAGGCTAGACCAGCCTAGACCAGACCAGACCAGACCAGGCCAGACCAGACCAGGCCAGACCAGACCAGACCAGGCCAGACCAGACCAGCCAGACCAGACCAGGCCAGACCAGACCAGGCCAGGCCAGGCCAGGTCAGGCCAAGACCAGGACACCCAACCAGAACAGGCTAGACCAGACTAGACCAGGCCAGACCAGGCTAGACCAGCCTAGACCAGACCAGACCAGACTAGACCAACTAGACCAGACCAGACCAACCACAACTAGGCCAGACCAGACTAGGCCAGACCAGACTAGACTAAGACAGACTAGACTAGACCAGACTAGACCAAACCAGACCAGACCAGGCCAGACTAGGCTAAAACAGACTTAACAGACAGACAGACTAGACCAAACCAGGCCAAACCAGGCTAGACCAGACAGACAGAGCAGACCAGACCAGACTAGACTAGACCAGACTCCAGACCAAACCAGACCAGACCAGACCAGGCTAGACCAGACCAGACCAGGCCAGACCAGACCAGGCCAGAACAGGCTGGGAATGGGCCTGGTCTCAGAGTAGTGCACTGTGCAAATGGGGCTGACAACCATCATATAAGGGAATGGGGCCTCTGTCTAAAGTCACATACCACTGTCTGGGATGGGCTCTGGTTAAGAGTGGCCCTGGTCTAAAGTAGTGCACTACATAGGGAATAGGGCCCTGGTCTA
>NW_028322094.1:5000-7500 GCF_057628025.1 Oncorhynchus mykiss
ACATCCAAGACTGAGGACACTCTCAACATCCAAGACTGAGGACACTCTCAACATCCAAGCCTGAGGACACTCTAATATCCAGGACTGAGGACACTCTCAACATCCAAGACTGAGGACACTCTCAACATCCAAGACTGAGGACACTCTCAACATCAACTCAACATCCAAGACTGAGGACACTCTCAACATCCAAGACTGAGGACACTCTCAACATCCAAGACTGAGGACACTCTCAATATCCAAGACTGAGGACACTCTCAATATCCAAGACTGAGGACACGCTCAACATCCAAGACTGAGGACACTCTCAACATCCAAGACTGAGGACACTCTCAATATCCAAGACTAAGGACACTCAACATCCAAGACTGAGGACACTCTCAACATCCAAGACTGAGGACACTCTCAACATCCAAGACTGAGGACACTCTCAATATCCAAGACTGAGGACACTCTCAACATCCAAGACTGAGGACACTCTCAATATCCAAGACTGAGGACACTCTCAATATCCAAGACTGAGGACACTCTCAATATCCAAGACTGAGGACACTCTCAACATCCAAGACTGAGGACACTCTCAATATCCAAGACTCAGGACACTCTCAACATCCAAGACTGAGGACACTCTCAACATCCAAGACTGAGAACACTCTCAACATCCAAGACTGAGGACACTCTCAATATCCAAGACTGAGGACACTCTCAATATCCAAGACTGAGGACACTCTCAACATCCAAGACTGAGGACACTCAATATCCAAGACTAAGGACACTCAACATCCAAGACTGAGGACACTCTCAACATCCAAGACTGAGGACACTCAATATCCAAGACTATTGACACTCAATATCCAAGACTGGGGACACTCTCAACATCCAAGACTGAGGACACTCTCAATATCCAAGACTGAGGACACTCTCAATATCCAAGACTGAGGACACTCTCAATATCCAAGACTCAGGACACTCTCAACATCCAAGACTGAGGACACTCTCAACATCCAAGACTGAGAACACTCTCAACATCCAAGACTGAGGACACTCTCAATATCCAAGACTGATGACACTCTCAATATCCAAGACTGAGGACACTCTCAACATCCAAGACTGAGGACACTCAATATCCAAGACTAAGGACACTCAACATCCAAGACTGAGGACACTCTCAACATCCAAGACTGAGGACACTCTCAACATCCAAGCCTGAGGACACTCTAATATCCAGGACTGAGGACACTCTAATATCCAGGACTGAGGACACTCTCAACATCCAAGACTGAGGACACTCTCAACATCCAAGACTGAGGACACTCTCAACATCCAAGACTGAGGACACTCTCAACATTCAAGACTGAGGACACTCTCAATATCCAAGACTGAGGACACTCTCAATATCCAAGACTGAGGACACTCTCAACATCCAAGACTGAGGACACTCTCAACATCCAAGACTGAGGACACTCTCAATATCCAAGACTGAGAACACTCTCAACATCCAAGACTGAGGACACTCAACATCCAAGACTAAGGACACTCAACATCCAAGACTGAGGACACTCTCAACATCCAAGACTGAGGACACTCTCAACATCCAAGACTGAGGACACTCTAATATCCAGGACTGAGGACACTCTCAACATCCAAGACTGAGGACACTCTCAACATCCAAGACTGAGGACACTCTCAACATCCAAGACTGAGGACACTCTCAATATCCAAGAATGAGGACACTCTCAATATGCAAGACTGAGGACACTCTCAACATCCAAGACTGAGGACACTCTCAACATCCAAGACTGAGGACACTCTCAATACCCAAGACTGAGAACACGCTCAACATCCAAGACTGAGGACACTCTCAACATCCAAGACTGAGGACACTCTCAATATCCAAGACTGAGGACACTCTCAACATCCAAGACTGAGGACACTCTCAATATCCAAGACTGAGGACACTCTCAACATCCAAGACTGAGGACACTCTCAACATCCAAGACTGAGGACACTCTCAATATCCAAGACTGAGGACACTCTCAATATCCAAGACTCAGGACACTCTCAACATCCAAGACTGAGGACACTCTCAACATCCAAGACTGAGAACACTCTCAACATCCAAGACTGAGGACACTCTCAATATCCAAGACTGAGGACACTCTCAATATCCAAGACTGAGGACACTCTCAACATCCAAGACTGAGGACACTCAATATCCAAGACTAAGGACACTCAACATCCAAGACTGAGGACACTCTCAACATCCAAGACTGAGGACACTCTCAATATCCAAGACTATTGACACTCAATATCCAAGACTGGGGACACTCTCAACATCCAAGACTGAGGACACTCTCAATATCCAAGACTGAGGACACTCTCAACATCCAAGACTGAGGACACTCTCAACATCCAAGACTGAGGACACTCTCAACATCCAAGACTGAGGACACTCTCAACATCCAAGACTGAGGACACTCTCAACATCCAAGACTGAGGA